>NC_041387.1:86250471-86283118 GCF_002162155.2 Triticum dicoccoides | reverse complement strand
CAAGGAGCGAGGGGAATGGGGGGTTTCTCATTGTTCCAGATTGGATCGGGAGGGGGAGAGGGTGTGGCGACGTGAGTGGGAAAGTGTGGGAGTGGGTCGTTAGGGTTTCGGGGGGAGCAGGGGTTAAGGCGGCGGGGTGGGCCGGCCTGGTAGGCCGCTGGCTGGGACGGGTGGTCCAGCGGGGGGGGGGTGTTTCTTTTCTTTTTCTTACCTTTTTGTTTTTTATTTATTTTCTTTTCTATTTTAATTCAATTTAAAATATTTATGCATTCTGTAAAAGTGTGTTTCCTTCACCTTAAATTCCCAAACATTAATTGGCACACTCTGAACATTTTAGTTTTAAAGTTTGAAATTTTTTGTTGTTTGACATATTTTGAATTTGACTTTTGAACCGGTTTTGAACTAACGAGAGGTTAGCAACAGTAACCGGGGTGATGTGGCATCATTAATGTGGGATTACTGTAGTCTGATTATCCGGGCATCACAATTATGAACATCTACTGAGAAAAGTCAGACTATGTTTTCTATTACTGTGAGATTTGCACCATATTGGTGATTATCTTCAAAGTGTTATCCTATAAATTGAGGTCTACACATATGGTTATAAAACATCAGCTATTCCAAAATTTTCTCTTCCGAAGCAATTGCTGTTGTTCACTAAAATGATTTACTATTATAGTAAATTCATGCATGATCATTACATGTTGAATTGTATTATCTACCAATATCAATTATTCAAGCCTCATTTTGATTGAATAAGTGGTAAGGAATTACGCAAACATATGCATACCCCGGTAATTACCTTCTATTATATTGGTTAAATACATGGAATTTGAGCCTATATCACTATTTCTAATTATAGTGTCATCCATCCATCAAGATGGATCCCATAATATATGGCAACGATTGAGTGTCTCAACATTTTTGCAGTGTCCACATCACATTGTGGTTATACTTTCATAATGACTAAACAATGTTAAACATGCAACATCTATGTTTTTGGTGGTAACTCTAAAGTTCCAATGCTCATATGCATTTATGTGTCACTAACTTCATTTAGTTCTCAAACTAAGTACATAGTGGATGAATTTTTATTCACCCAGAATATTTCCCTTAAGATAAACATGATGCCATGAGCACATCGCGAATAATCACCCATTCATTTTCAAGACCTCAAGCCTATCACAGCTCACAACTTTGTCACTTAATCGACTTCAAGTTGAGATCTTTTGATCAAATATTTCCTATATACATATCCAGTTGAAAAGCCGTTAATACACTTTACATCCTCTTATGATGGTACTACCATTTCCATGGTAAATAACTTTATATTTTCTTAAAAACATTAGATTCACCCAACAAGTGCTATACCATTATTTGAAATACTGAAAATACTGTGCAAGTAAGTGGTCACAAAAATGAACCATGAGGAATTCAAATTAAAGTGAAGGCTAATAGACAAGGAAAGACAAAATTACCACTTAATAGGAATTGGTCGTTTTCAAATGATCACAAAGACAACTCTCAAGTTTGTCAATGTGTGATTATATAAATATCGTACCTATGATTACCAAACCCTCAAACATATGGTCAAACCACACCGCAAATTTATTAAAAAGGCCAAATAAGTTCAATGGGATAAATTTGAAAATTTGCAAATTCTAGTAAAGGATTGTCCTCAGAATCTTCATCAGAAGGAGGACCAAAATCTAGTGCAGAAAATGGAGGATGAATTCATTTGCACTCAATAATACTGGAGACCTCAGGTAATCTTCTAATTATCCCAAAATATTATTAGCCTATACTTGTACTACTACATGTAGTAAAATGTCCGATATCATATCAATATTCGATAAATTTGAATGTATGTTTCAATTCATACTCGATATTGTTGCGTACACAATGATTTTCTAAGTATTAATAAATTAAATATTAGGCTTGATAGCCTTAGCCATCCTGGTTAGGGGATGTTTAGAAAATTATTGACAATTCTGTTGGTCACAACTTAACAAGTTGCAAAATATTCCCCATATCATCAGATTATATGTGCACCACATGTGCCATAGGGGAAATCTGTTTTAAGGAACTCTCAACTTAAAATTCTAAGTAAGCCACTTATTATTCCTTGAACACATTCAAAAGATATATGTGGAATGTTGAACCATTATCTAGGGTAATTTAGATACTTCATGGTACTCATATACACATTCATAAAATGGTTTTAGGTGTGTCTCTTATAACACACAACCATGATCTTACCTAAGAAATAGCTTAATTTCTCAAAGTAGGGGCAAATTCTCCTGAACAAAGGATAAACCCATTCGAATGGACAATGTCGTTGAACTCATTTCACGAGCCTTTTATGATTGCATTTAGTACCCTATGTACATACCCAGAATTGTTTAACTAAATTTCTTATCAAAGGTAGTCAAATGAATTACATGACCACTTTTAAAGAATTGTGAATTTACCAGCCTCTTGCTGGACACATACAGCCTTACACACCATAAGTATGATCTAAATCATACCAACTGCATATCATACTACTTTCCCCTTGTAGTAACTACGTGGAAATCGACAAAGTATTTCCCATCTGCGATAATTCGGTTACATACCAATATCGCCACTCCAGCGTGCATCAATGGGCACTCACAAAAAATTAGGGATCTATGTGAGGAATAAAAATTTATCCGTCAATCAAAATTATTCATAGCCCGTATGCTAATCAGCAATAAGGATATTTTTCGGCATTAGGGGGAGATAAGTACCACAAAGAATGCCGAGAAATAAACTAGAAATGTTATTAACATTCAATCCTTATGTACACGTACTCAAAGAATCTGAACTAGAAGTTTAGAGAATCATATATTTACAACACATTGCAAATCTGCCACATACATTTACTGATCACAAGGTGTCACTAAATTCTATATTCCTACAATAAAGTGTCGGCAAGAGTGGAGGTACCTGATAAACCACTCTTCTCCCCAAATGAGAGCAAGAGGGGGAGAAAATCTGATAAAACAGCTATAGCTTCTCATATAGTTCCGAGAAACAGAGGAAATCAAATCCTTATCCAGTAAATATAATTCAACATCAAGTTGAAAGACACATCACTAGATGCTCATCATCCAAAGCCCGACATAAATGTGCACAAATGTTTTGGTGCCGGGATATCAAAACACCTTGACTCCATTTGTTATAGGAAATCACAAGGAGTTAAAAAGGAATGAATATATTATCCACAAACTTCAATGATTCCATTAGAATCATATAAACTAAAGACTACATTTATCGACATACATTTCTTCTCTAATTGCTAAAACCTTTTGGGCCCTGAACCAAAATCCATGGTAGAGTGCCTCTTGCACTCATATTGGTTCACATAAAAGGAAGCAAGTAACGAAGAATAGTACTCGCTCTACAAATGAGTAGTATTTACTGCAGTAATACCTACTCCTCATAAGTATCTTCCATATGGAATACTAAAAACTTCTCATTCATATACAAAGTAAATGAGGTGGTGAGAAAGCGAGGCTTGTAGCAAAAGGGTTCACGCAGAGACCCGACATCGATTACATGTAAGATACCCTCTTGGTATGAATGGAATTATGTTTTGATAATAAATATCATTGGCAGTACAAATAATAATATCCATGCAGTCAATGGATGTAGTGACTACATACTCATATGGGTTACTCATTTCATAAATATATACTAAAGTCCCTGAAGGGCTCCGAATCCAAAAGAAAACTGCAACAATTTTTGTGTAAAACTTCATAAGTCACTCTATGACTAGAAATAGTCAGAAATCATATGGTACTACCGACTAAATGATTTCCTTCTTCAAAAGGATTACTCGAATGATGATTATTTACATGTTTAATAAAGGAACCCCAAATTTGATTACCTTTCATCACCTCAATGTATATTGATGACCTCATCATCGATGTCTATACAAGACCTAAACATACACAAAATCATCTTAAGACGGAAAATTTGGGTTCAACCAAATTTAGCTTAAACTTACAACTTGAGCATTCTCTCAAGAATACATATCAGTCTACATATATCCAATACATATATGAGAAGTTCAATGGGGATATATCATACCAATAAAAGACATGTAATATGGTCATACTACCCTTGATAGGGTACGAATCCATTCATACCTAGGGGTGATAATGAAGTGATATTAGAACCTAAAGTTCTACATCTCACTAACACTAAAGCACTCATATAATTGTAAACTACATCAGGCCTGACACTATACTTGCTATCTTTGTTGAGAGTGCAACCCCCAAGAAAAGGTATATGGCCGGTATAAGAAATATTAACTTATATCTCAAGCTCACAATAAATCTTGGATATTTCCATTAGGAAATACAAGATATGACCATGATATGAATGATATTGGCTCTTTCTTTGATCCCAACAATGCCATATCAATGACTGAATTTGCTGGAATAGCCTTCATATGGAAGTCATCTAAATGGGCTTTAATGGCTATTTCCAGTTATCATTCCGACATTATTGCTTTATCTAAAAGCATTGCAAATTATGCATAGCTTAGCAGAATGATTAACCACACTCAAAATCATGTGGTTGAGATTCATCAGAATCACATAACTTGATTTATCAAGACTCTATCACTTGTGTTACTCAATACCTACATGTTATATGAAGAGCAATACCATAAAGCACATTGCTCAAAAATTACTTATCCTCAGAAATTATAGAAATTGAGGAAACAATATCAAACAGAATACTGTGAAAATCCAACATATTATTCACAATGTCATGACATGTCAATGAAATTGGTACGAGACATCCTCCGGATTTCCAAAGTTCAGGGGGAGTAATCTCCCAAACCATAACTTGTTTCCAATCATCAGATTGCATATATTGTACTCTTTTCCCCCTGGATGAGTTTTCCCCTAATGGTTTCTAATAAAATACTTTTAACGAGACAATATAAACACAAGTGTATGTATATGCCACATCATTTTCTCCTTATATTTTTCCCACTGGGTTTTAAGGGAGTTTTCAATGGCATATCAGATTGCACTCTTTTCCCTTATGAGTTTTCTCTCAAAGTTTCTCATAACGGTTTTTAATGAGGAAATATCTTTTAAGATCATATGCAATACTTTCAAGTTTTCCCCATTGGGGTTTTTAAAGGAAAGTATACAAAGCATATTTGTTGTTCTCTAAACTCACCAATGAGTTTTCTGCTTCTTCAAAGGTTTTTCTCGTATGAGTTGTCAAGAGACAATAATCATTATATGTTGCATCGTTTTCTCCTTACTATTTTTCCCACTGGGTTTAAAGGAGTTTTAGCAACATATCTACACTATTCTCCTCATATTTTTCCCACATGGTTTTTGGAGGAGACTTCCAAGATGAAGATGATGAACGTTCAAGGCAAATACATACTAGGAGGAGTCTTTATCAAGATGATGTATATTCACAAAGACAAGCATTGATTAGGGGGAGTGTTAGGAATTAATTAATTAGATTAATTAATTGTAAATCCATGCTATGTCGGTGGCCATGTTTTGGCAACCGCCTCCTTTGTAACTGCCTTGTAATGAGGGTATAAATACCCCAATCTTCAATCAATGAAACAACAGTTCATTCATTTGTCTTCATTTGCTCCTCTCTCTCTCTCTCTCTCTCTCTCTCTCTCTCTCGTTTTCCTCTTTCAGGTTATACAGAACAGGGAGATGAATCAATCCTTCTAAAGAGAAAATAAATCACATAATTAGTTGAAACGGAAAAAATGTTGACGTGGCAGGATTGCTAGTGGCAGTGTGAACTGAACGCTGATGTGGCATGCATGCTGAGATGGAGTGTGTGCATGTTGAGAGAATGCCTTGTAGTGGGGATCAACTTTTTAAGAGTGTAGGATTAGATCACACATACATCTCAAACGGGAACCTAAATGTATTGTATCTATGCATACATACCTGAAGTTATTCTTAAGATGGTAGATCATGAGGCCTTAACTCCCATAATCCTCATGACGATAGTATTCAGAGTTACCAACATCTAGACTGAAACCATGGACCGATCTTCCCACAGTCTGCCCCCAACCTGCGTGGCAGCATCTATCACAACCAGGAGGGTGGCTATGGGGAGTTCTGTCAGTCACAACCCACAATCCGAAAATAAGGAATGTCATTGCAATTGGATGGACTCTGCCTGACTGATGACCCACAAGTATAGGGGATCTATCGTAGTCCTTTTGATAAGTAAGAGTGTCAAACCCAACGAGGAGCAGAAGGACATGATAAGCGGTTTTCAGCAAGGTATTCTCTGCAAGTACTGAAATAAGTGGTAACAGATAGTTTTGTGATAAGATAAACTGTAACGAGCAACAAGTAATAAAAGTAAATAAGGTGCAGCAAGGTGGACCAATCCTTTTTGTAGCAAAGGACAAGCCTGGACAAACTCTTATAATAGGAAAAGAGCTCCCGAGGACACATGGGAATATCGTCAAGCTAGTTTTCATCACACTCATGTGATTCGCGTTCGGTACTTTGATAATTTGATATGTGGGTGGACCGGTGCTTGGGTACTGCCCTTACTTGGACAAGCATCCCACTTATGATTAACCTCTATTGCAAGCATCCGCAACTACAACAAAAGTATTAAGGTAAACCTAACCATAGCATGAAACATATGGATCCAAATCAGGTCCTTACGAAGCAACGCATAAACTAGGGTTTAAGCTTCTATCACTCTAACAACCGATCATCTACTTATTACTTCCCAATGCCTTCCTCTAGGTCCAAATAATGGTGAAGTGTTATGTAGTCGATGTTCACATAATACCACTAGAGGTTAGACAACATACATCTCATCAAAATATTGAATGAATACCAAATTCACATGACTACTAATAGCAAGACTTCTCCCTTGTCCTCAGGAACAAACGTAATTACTCACAAAGCATATTCATGTTCATAATCAGAGGGGTAATAATATGCATAAAGGATCTTAACATATGGTCTTCCACCAAATAAACCAACTAGCATCAACTACAAAGAGTAATCAACACTACTAGCAACCTACTAGCACCAATCCCGGACTTGGAGACAAGAATTGGATACAAGAGATGAACTAGGGTTTGGAGATGAGATGGTGCTGGTGAAGATGTTGATGGAGATTGCCCTCTCCCGATGAGAGTAGCGTTGGAGATGACGATGGTGATGATTTCCCCCTCCCGGAGGGAAGTGTCCCTGGCAGAAGAGCTCTGCCAGAGCCCTAGATTGGTTCCGCCAAGGTTCCGCCTCGTGGCGGCGGAGTCTCGTCCCAAAAGGTTCTCTCTGATTTTTTCTCATCGAAAGACTTCATATAGGAGAAGATGGGCATCGGAGAGCCACCAGGGGGCCCACGAGGTAGGGGGCGCGCCCGGGGGGGGGGGGGCGCCCCCACCCTCGTGAGCAGGGTGTGGGCCCCCTGGCCTTCATCTTTGGCGACGATTTTTCTTTATTTATTTCAAGGTATTCCGTGGAGTTTCAGGACTTTTGGAGTTGCGTAGAATAGGCCTCCAATATTTGCTCCTTTTCCAGCCCAGAATTCCAGCTTCCGGCATTCTCCCTCTTCATGTAAACCTTGTAAAATAAGAGAGAATAGCCATAAGTATCGTGGCATAACGTGAAATAACAGCCCATAATGTAATAAATATTATCATAAAAGCATGATGCAAAATGGACGTATCAACTCCCCCAAGCTTAGACCTCGCTTGTCCTCAAGCGAAAAGCCGATAACAATAAATATGTCCTCATGTTTAGAGGTAGAGGCGTCGATAAAAATAAGATACAGACATGAAGGCATCATGATTATTTCATAATAGCAACATAAATAGATTTTGTCATATGATTACTCATGTTCAAGTAATGACCTATTCACAAAGCCAAAGCATGAATCAAAAACATTATTGGGCACTAACAAGTATAATCTCAGTCATTGAAGCAATTGTAATTTATCATAACATCGGAAAGAGTCTATGTCAGAGCTTAAAAGCAAGTCCACATACTCAACTATCATTTAGTCCTTCATAATTGCTAGCACTCACACGATACTTGTGGTTACGGAGTTTTAATCGGACACAGAGGAAGATAGGGGCTTATAGTTTTGCCCCACAACCTTTTACCTCAAGGGTAATGTCAACAATAACAATTCATGCTCCCCCACATCCAATTAGATATGTATATCATACTCTTTCCAACATGCTGAGCTTGCCAAAGGATAAAATGAAAAAGGAAAGGTGAGGATAATAATAAAAGATAGACCCTTCGCAGAGGGAAGCATAGGTTGTCATGCGCGTTTAGGGTTGATGCACACAATCTTAATGCAAAAGAACGTCACTTTATATTGCCCCTTGCATGTGAACCTTTATTATGCAGTCCGTCGCTTTTATTGCGTCCACAACAAGTTCGTACAAAGCTTATTTCTCTACATTAATAAGTCATGCATATTTAGAAAGCAATTTTTATTGCTTGCACCGATGACAACTTACTTGAAGGATCTTACTCAATCCATAGGTAGATATGGTGGAATCTCATGGCAAAACTGGTTTAAGGGTGTTTGGAAGCTCAAGTAGTATTTCTACTTGGTGCTAAGAATTTGGCTAGCATGAGGGGGAAAGGCAAGCTTAACACGGTAGAGGATCCATGACAACATACTTCATCTCGAATGTAAGAAAACATATCTCGAATGTAAGAAAACATAACTCATTATGTTGTCTGCCATTTCTTTGCCGTCGGCTTTTCGGTGGCTGATGGCAAAGAGCTTCTTTGTCGTCCGCTAGCGGACGACAAAGATCTGGCAGATGGCAAAGTAGCTGATTCCAGTAGTGAGTGCTCCCAACCATAAAAGATGTCAATGATAATATATCTATATGTGAAACCTCTCTTTCCTTATTACTTCCAATTAATTGCAACGATGACCAAAGCTATATTTGCCAACTCCCAACAACTTTTAATCATCATACTCTTTCTATGTGAAGTCATTACTTTCACTAAGATCAATATGAGCTCCTTGATTCTTTTTATTATTTTCTTCTACTTACCCAAGATCATGGCAAAACAATCAAGCCCTTGACTCAACACTAATCTTTATTATATAGCTCACGGACTCGATTACAAAGAAGGGTCATAAAGCAAAACTCAAAACTAGATCATGCCATGACTTTATTCTAATAAATCAAGATACTACTAATAGGATCAAACTAAGAAAAACTGTAAAGATAGGAGTTGTGATGGTGATACGATACCAGGGCACCTCCCCCAAGCTTGGCAGTTGCCAAGGGGAGTGCCCATACCCATGTGATTATTTCTCCTTCTTTGTTGTAGGTGTAATATTCTTGGCGATGATTCCCCTCAGAATATGGTTCTCCTCATCGAGCTTATTGACTTGCTGCTTGAGGTCCATTATTTCCTTGCGAAGCTTTCCTGTAATGGCTAAAGCTCCTTGCACCCAAGGGTGTTGCATAGCTGCGGGAGGACAAGAGACACTCCTCCTCATATTTTCATAGGAAAGAAATTTAACATGGGAAGGGATAACCGAGTTTGGAATAACTGAGCTCTGTAGTTCCCCCATTGTAAACCCAGCTCGGAGGCAAGAGGTGACTTCTTGATCTTCCATGGCATCTACTCTCTTCAGGTCAGCCTCCATATCTTCATCCGTTGCCGGCCCAAAGTGGTCAGCGTCGCTGTTTACCGTTGGTTCCGGTGCCGGGTTAGATACCCGACTTTCTCCGACTGACTCTTGAGAAGACATCTTGCTTTAATCTGCAGCAGCAACAGCTCGAAACGAAAACAGAAGATATTTGCGTGATACGAGAGTCAAAACCTTCGGGAGTATATATAATGAATTTTTGCCGACCAAAATACGTATCGTGCAAGGAAACGGAGTCCGGAGGGCACACGAGGTGCTCACGAGGTAGGGGGGCGCGCCCAGGGGGGTAGGGCGCGCCCTCCACCCTCGTGGAGGCCTCGTGTCCTCCCCGAACTGCTGCTTATTTTTCTATTTTTCTAAATATTCCAAAACGGAGAAATATTGCCTTAAAATTTGTTTTGGAGTCGGTTTACTTACCGTACCACATACCTATTCCTTTTCGGAGTCTAGAACGTTCTGGAAAGTGTCCTTTATGTACTCCTCCGGGATCACGGTTTCAATAATATTAGTTTCAACATTTATAGGATTACCTGAGATATAGTGTTTGATCCTTTGACCGTTTACCACCTTCGGATTTGTGCCTACGAAGTTGTTGATTTTTATGGCACCGGAACGATAGACCTCCTCGATAACGTAGGGACCTTCCCATTTAGAGAGAAGTTCTCCTACAAAAAATCTTAAACGAGAGTTGTATAGCAATACATAATCACCTACATGAAACTCACGCTTTTGTATCCTTTTGTCATGCCATCTTTTAACCTTTTCTTTAAACAACTTGGCATTTTCATATGCTTGGGCTCTCCATTCATCAAGTGAGCTAATATCAAATAACCTCTTCTCACCGGCAAGTTTGAAATCATAGTTGAGCTCTTTAATAGCCCAATATGCCTTATGTTCTAGTTCGAGAGGTAAATGACAAGCTTTTCCATAGACCATTTTGTACGGAGACAGACCCATAGGATTTTTATAAGAAGTTCTACAGGCCCATAATGCATCATCAAGTTTCTTGGACCAATTCTTTCTAGACCTATTAACAGTCTTTTGCAAAATTAATTTGAGTTCCCTATTGCTCAATTCTACTTGACCACTAGACTGAGGGTGATAAGGAGATGCAATCCTATGATTAACGTCATATTTAGCAAGCATCTTACGGAAAGCACCATGAATAAAGTGTGAACCACCATCAGTCATTAAATATCTAGGGACTCCAAACCTCAGAAAAATAACTTCCTTAAGCATTTTAATAGATGTGTTATGATCAGCACTACTAGTTGGAATAGCTTCCACCCACTTAGTAACGTAATCAACAACAACTAAAATATGTATGTATCCATTAGAGGTAGGAAAAGGTCCCATATAATCAAAGCCCCAAACATCAAATGGCTCAATAACAAGTGAATAATTCATAGGCATTTCTTGACGTCTACTAATATTACCAATTCTTTGACATTCATCGCAAGACAAAACAAACTTACGGGCATCTTTGAAGAGAGTAGGCCAATAAAAACCGGATTGTAATACCTTATGTGCAGTTCTATCTCCAGCATGGTGTCCTCCATAAGCTTCGGAGTGACACTTGCGTAGGATCTGTTCTTGTTCATGCTTAGGTACACAACGTCTAATGACACCATCTACTCCTTCTTTATAAAGATGTGGATCATCCCAAAAGTAATGTCGCAAGTCATAGAAAAACTTTTTCTTTTGCTGGTATGTGAAGCTAGGTGGTATAAATTTAGCCACAATATAATTAGCATAACTAGCATACCAAGGAGTGCCACGAGAAGTGATTATGACATTTAATTGTTCATCAGGAAAGCTATCATCAATAGGTAGTGGGTCATCAAGAACATTCTCTAACCTAGACAAGTTATCTGCAACGGGGTTCTCAGCTCCTTTTCTATCAACAATATGCAAATCAAATTCTTGAAGCAGGAGAACCCATCTAATAAGTCTAGGTGTTGCATCCTTCTTTTCCATAAGATATTTAATAGCAGCATGATCAGTGTGAATAGTAACTTTGGAATCAACAATATAAGGTCTAAACTTATCACAAGCGAACACCACTGCTAAAAGTTCCTTTTCGTTAGTAGCATAATTTCTTTGAGCACTGTCTAGATTCTTACTAGCATAATGGATAACATTTAATTTCTTATCAACTCTCTACCCTAGAACAGCACCTACAACATAATCACTAGCATCACACATAATTTCAAAGGGTAAATTCCAACTAGGTGGCTGAACAACAGGTGCAGAGACTAATGCTTTCTTAAGTATTTCAAATGCTTCTACACAATCATCATCAAAAACAAATGGTACATCTTTTTGTAATAGATTAGTCAGAGGCCGAGAATTTTTGAGAAGTCCTTAATGAACCTCCTATAAAATCCAGCGTGACCAAGGAAACTTCTTATACCTTTGATGTCCTTGGGACATGGCATCTTTTCAATAGCATCAACCTTGGCTTTATCAACTTCAATACCTCTTTCAGAAACTTGATGCCCCAAGACAATACCTTCATTAACCATAAAGTGGCACTTTTCCCAATTCAAGACAAGATTAGTTTCTTCACATCTCTGCAAAACTCGATCAAGATTGCTTAAGCAATCATCAAAATAGGAATCATAGACGGAAAATTCATCCATGGAAACCTCACAAATCTTTTCGCAAAAGTCAGAAAATATAGCCATCATGCATCTTTGAAAGGTAGCAGGTGCATTACATAAACCAAAAGGCATACGTCTATAAGCAAAAGTAACAAAAGGGCATGTAAAGGTAGTCTTTGATTGATCTTTAGCTGACACGGGTATTTGAGAGAAACCAGAATAACCATCTAGAAAGCAATAATGTGTATGTTTGCATAATCTTTCTAGCATTTGATCGATAAAAGGTAAGGGGTAATGATCTTTCTTAGTAGCCTTATTTAATTTGCGGAAATCAGCTACCATCCTATAGCCTGTGATAATTCTTTGCGGAATCAATTCATATTTATCATTAGGGACAACAGTAATACCTCACTTCTTAGGGACACAATGGACATGACTTACCCACTGACTATCAGCAACGGGATAAATTATACCTGCCTCCAGAAGCTTGAGTATTTCTTTTCTTACCACTTCTTTCATTTTAGGATTCAAACGTCATTGAGGATCACAAACTGGTTTGGCATCAGCTTCCAAATTTATTTTATGTTGGCATAGAGTGGGACTGATGCCCTTAAGATCATCAAGTGTATATCCAATAGCGGCACGGTGTTTCTTCAGATTTTTCAATAATCTTTCCTCTTCATGCTCTGAAAGGTTAGCGCTAATAATGACAGGATATATTTTCTTTTCATCAAGATAAGCATATTTAAGATTATCAGGCAACGGTTTAAGCTCAAATACGGGATCACCCTTGGGTGGAGGGGAATCCCCTAGGATTTCAACAGGCAAATTGTGTTGCAGAATAGGTTCCTGTTTAAAGAAAACTTCATCTATTTCCCTTCTTTCATTCATGAACATATCATTTTCATGGTCTAGTAAATACTGTTCTAAAGGATCACTAGGAGGTACAACAATAGAAGCAAGATCAATAATTTCATCCTTACTAGGCAATTCTTCCTCACGATGTTGTTTACTAAATTTAGAGAAATTAAACTCATGAACCATATCATCCAAGCCAATAGTAACAACATTCTTTTTTCAATCTATCTTAGCATTAACAGTATTCAAGAAGGGTCTACCAAATATAATGGGACAAAAGCTATCTTGTGGGGAACCAAGAACAAGAAAATCAGCGGGATATTTGGTTTTCCCACACAAGACTTCAACATCTCTAACACTTCCCACTGGAGAAATAGTATCTCTATTGGCAAGTTTAATTGTAACATCAATACCTTCTAACTCAGCAGGTGCAATATCATGCATAATTTCCTTGTATAAGTCAATGGGTATAACACTAGCACTAGCATCCATATCACATAAGCCATGATAACAATGATCTCCTATTTTAACAGAAATAACAGGCACACCTACCACACGTCTATGCTTATCTTTATCGCAAGGTTTAGCAATTCTGGCAGTTTCACCACAGAATTGAATAACATGCCCATCAATATTATCAGATAAAAGATCTTTAACAATAGCAATATTAGGTTCTACTTTGACTTGTTCAGGAGGTGTATAAGTTCTAATATTGCTTTTACGAACAACAGTTGAAGCTTTAGCATGATCCTTCATTCTAACAGGGAAAGGTGGTTTCTCAACATAAGAAGTAGGAACAATAGGATCATTATAAGTGACAACCTTTTCTTCAACTTTAATAGGTGCAGCTACTTTTACTTTTATGGGAGGAGATATTTAAACCGCTTCTCCTTGGGGAGATCAACATAAGTAGCAAAAGATTCACAGAAATAAGCTACTATCTTAGAGTCAAGTCCATACTTAGTGCTAAACTTACAGAAAATATCGGTATCCATAAAAGGTTTAACACAATCAAACTTGGGTGTCATACCTGACTCCTTACCTTCGTCGAGGTCCCAATCTTCAGAGTTGCGTTTAATTCTATCCAGTAAATTCCATCTGAATTCAATATTCTTCATCATGAAAGAGCCAGCACAGGAAGTATCGAGCATGGAGCGATTGTTCAGAAAGCCGAGCATAAAAACTTTGCATAATTACTTCTCTTGCGAGCTCATGATTGGGGCATGAATATAACATTGATTTAAGCCTCCCCCAAGCTTGAGCGACGCTTTCTCCTTCGCGAGGCCAAAAATTATATATATAATTGCGATCACAATGAACAAGATGCATAGGGTAATACTTTTGATGAAATTCCAATTTCAATCTTCTATAATTCCATGATCTCGTATCATCACATAGCCTATACCATGTCAATGCGTCTCCCTTCAAAGATAAAGGGAAATCCTTCTTCTTAACAGCATCATCGGGTATACCTGCAAGCTTAAATAGTCCACAAACATCATCCACATAACGTAGATGTTCATCAGGATGCTTTGTTCCATCTCCTGTAAAAGTGTTAGCTAGCAGTTTTTCCATCAAACCCGAAGGAATCTCAAAAGGAGTTTCATTTTCAATAGGTTCAGTAGGTTGAGTAGGTTGAGGAGCAACTCTTTGCTCTGCTGGACGGGGTGAAGATACCCCGAACAAGCCCCTCAGACAATTACTTTCCATAGTAACAAGTGACATACAATTTCAGCACACTAAATAAATTTTTCCTTACCAAATTCCACCTACCAAAGGCGCTTCACTCCCCGGCAATGGCGCCAGAAAAGAGTCTTGATGACCCACAAGTATAGGAGATCTATCATAGTACTTTCGATAAGTAAGAGTGTCGAACCCAACGAGGAGCAGAAGGAAATGATAAGCGGTTTTCAGCAAGGTATTCTCTGCAAGTACTGAAATAAGTGGTAACAGATAGTTTTGTGATAAGATAAATTGTAACGAGCAACAAGTAATAAAAGTAAATAAGGTGCAGCAAGGTGGCCCAATCCTTTTGTAGCAAAGGACAAGCCTGGACAAACTCTTATAATAGGAAAAGTGCTCCCGAGGACACATGGGAATATCGTCAAGCTAGTTTTCATCACGCTCATGTGATTCGCGTTCGGTACTTTGATAATTTGATATGTGGGTGGACCTGTGCTTGGGTACTGCCCTTACTTGGACAAGCATCCCACTTATGATTAACCTCTATTGCAAGCATCCGCAACTACAACAAAAGTATTAAGGTAAACCTAACCATAGCATGAAACATATGGATCCAAATCAGCCCCTTATGAAGCAACGCATAAACTAGGGTTTCAGCTTCTGTCACTCTAGCAACCCATCATCTACTTATTACTTCCCAATGCCTTCCTCTAGGCCCAAATAATGGTGAAGTGTTATGTAGTCGACGTTCACATAACACCACTAGAGGTTAGACAACATACATCTCATCAAAATATCGAACGAATACCAAATTCACATGACTACTAATAGCAAGACTTCTCCCTTGTCCTCAGGAACAAACGTAATTACTCACAAAGCATATTCATGTTCATAATCAGAGGGGTAATAATATGCATAAAGGATATGAACATATGGTCTTCCACCAAATAAACCAACTAGCATCAACTACGAAGAGTAATCAACACTACTAGCAACCTACTAGCACCAATCCTGGACTTGGAGACAAGAATTGGATACAAGAGATGAACTAGGGTTTCGAGATGAGATGGTGCTGGTGAAGATGTTGATGGAGATTGCCCTCTCCCGATGAGAGGAGCGTTGGTGATGATGATGGTGATGATTTCCCCCTCCCGAAGGGAAGTGTCCCCAGCAGAAGAGCTCTGCCAGAGCCCTAGATTGGTTCCGCCAAGGTTCTGCCTCGTGGCGGCGGAGTCTCGTCCTGAAAGGTTCTCTCTGATTTTTTTTCTCATCGAAAGACTTCATATAGGAGAAGATGGGCGTCGGAGAGCCACCAGGGGGCCCACGAGGTAGGGGCCGCGCCCAGGGGGGCGCTCCCCACCCTCGTGAGCAGGGTGTTGGCCCCCCTAGCCTTCATCTTTGGCGATGATTTTTCTTTATTTATTTCAAGGTATTCTGTGGAGTTTCAGGACTTTTGGAGTTGCGTAGAATAGGCCTCCAATATTTGCTCCTTTTCCAGCCCAGAATTCCAGCTGCCGGCATTCTCCCTCTTCATGTAAACCTTGTAAAATAAGAGAGAATAGCCATAAGTATCGTGGCATAACGTGAAATAATAGCCCATAATGCAATAAATATTATCATAAAAGCATGATGCAAAATGGACGTATCCCTGACCAGCTATCCACAGACACGTCCAGACATGTTGGTGCACATTTGATGATTCTCGTTTGGTGATCCATTGGAGATACCCTTGTTGAATCTATTATTTATTTTATTTATAATTTTTTGTAGGAGAAATATATCATTTATTGGCTCGGATTTTTCTTTTCTTTCATACGGTCCTAGGTGTAGGGAGGCCAAGGTACTTTGTATAGTTCTGTACTTCTATACTTTTACCTTTGTATCAAAATACGGGACGTTTTTAGGCTAAAACGGTATGGGGGACGGGAGCTAATATAGTGTAGCAGTTTTCAAATTTTGAATCCTAGGCATGGTAGATATCAGCCAGGACATAGCGTGTTGTATCGAACAACAATAATACTAGTATATACTGTATTTCGTTTTGTCATCTCACTTGTAGCAAACTATTTCCTAGTCGGCCAGGCAACTCGGCGGAACAACATGCCCATATGCGACCCCATGCGCGTTCTGGCATAATGACTCGGCCGCTCGCTGCCGCTCCTTGTACCCCAGCCAAACATTTTGCATGGTGATTTTGGTGCATGTCCGGCTCAGGCTGCAGTCGAACCGCACCGCCACCAGCGTCGCCAACGTTTGTGTACGACACGTTGGTGATCTTGATCGATTCCAAACTACATATAGTTTCTATCATGAAGAACTTTTTCTATTGGAGTTTATCGTATAGTAAGTAAAGATTTCTCTAGCTTCTCGGATTATATAGTCAAACTCAAGCATAAGGATAATAGAAGCAGTCTTCTTAATTTTGGGATCATGTATGTAGGGAACCTCATAGTATATCTTTTGTAATGCCGGATGAATATGCAAATAAAATAAAATAAAAATCTAACTTAACCACAAGCATATTAATAGCATCCACATAACAATTTGTTTTATCAAGAATCGATCCCTAATTATGGGTATAAGTCCAATGCAATCAAAAAATTCCTGAATAATATTCTTCCTAATAATATTCCCGCTACCCACATGAAAGATTTTAGTTTTAAAACTGGTGGAAGCTTTAGTTTTCGGAGGATCATGATCAACAACACAAGATTCAATTTTTCTTCTTCACTAGTGCTATCTTCACTAGCACTTTCAATAATCATTTTCTCAAATTCAGACATGATAGCAACTTCAAGCAAGCAAACAAGCAAACGAGCAAAAAGGCAAACGAAAAATAGTTTTGTGTTTTTGTGAAAACGTTTTAGAAGTTGGGGATATGAAAACGAGAGGCAAATGACAAATGAAAGTAAATGCAAGGATAAAAAACCTTTCACAATAAGTCGAGCTTTGTAGATAGTAACACTACTATTAGCGTCTGTCTTCCTCTTGAAGATCCATTTATATTCTATGGCTTGCCGATCATCAGGCAAGTCCACCAAAGTCCACACTTTGTTCTCATGCATGGATCCCATCTAAGATTTTTAAGGCCTCAAGCCATTTTGCGGAATCTGGGCTCATCATCGCTTCCTCATAGTTCGCAGGTTTATCATGGTCTAGTACCATGACTTCCAGAACAGGATTACCGTACCACTCTGGTGCGGATCTTACTCAAAAGACCTACGAGGTTCGGTAGTAACTTGATCTAAAGCTTCATGATCATCATCATTAGCTTCCTCACTAATTGGTGTAGGAATCACGAGAACGGATTTCTGTGATGAACTACTTTCCAATAAGGGAGAAGGTACAATTACCTCATCAAGTTCTAGTTTCCTCCCACTCCTTTCGAGAGAAACTCCTTCTCCAGAAAGGATCCATTCTTAGCACCGATATTGCCTTCGGATCTGTGATAGAAGGTGTACCCAATAGTTTCCTTTGGGTAACCTATGAAGACGCATTTCTCCGATTTGGGTTCGAGCTTATCAGGTTGAAGCTTTTTCACATAAGCATCGCAGCCCCAAACTTTAAGAAACGACAACTTTGGTTTCTTGAGAAACCACAGTTCATAAGGCGTCGTCTCAACAGATTTTGATGGTGCCCTATTTAAAGTGAATGCAGCTGTCTCTAATGCATAACCCCAAAACGATAGTGGTAACCTGGTAAGACACATCATAGATCACACCATATCCAATAAAGTGCATTTACAACGTTTGGACACACCATTACGGTGTGGTGTTCCATGTGGCGTGAGCTGTGAAACTATTCCACATTGTTTTAAATGAAGGCCAAACTCGTAACTCAAATATTCTCCTCCACGATCAGATCGTAGAAACTTTATTTTCTTGTTACAATGATTCTCCACTTCACTCTGAAATTCTTTGAACATTTCAAATGTTTCAGACTTGTGTTTCATTAAGTAGATACACCCATATCTGCTCAAATCATGTGTGAAGGTCAGAAAATAACAATACCCTCCACGAGCATCTACACTCAATGGACTGCATACATCAGTATGTATTATTTCCAATAAGTCAGTAACTCGTTCCATTGTTCCAGAGAACGGAGTTTTAGTCATCTTGCCTATAAGGCATGGTTCGCAAGTATCAAATGATTCATAATCAAGTGATTCCAAAAGTCCATCTTTATGAAGTTTCTTCATGCGCTTTACACCGATATGACTCAAACGGCAGTGCCACAACTAAGTTGCACTATCATTATCAACTTTGCATCTTTTGGCATCAATATTATGAATATCTGTATTACTATGATCGAGATTCAATAAACCATCAACATTGGGTGTATGACCATAGAAGGTTCTATTCATGTAAGCAGAATAACAATTATTCTCTGTCTTAAATGAATAACCGTATCGCAATAAACATGACCTAATCATATTCATGCTCAACGCAAACACCAAATAATATTTATTTAGGTTCAACAGTAATCCCGAAAGTACAAGGAGTGTGCGATGATGATCATATCAATCTTGGAACCACTTCCAACACACACCGTCACTTCACCCTCAACTAGTCTCCATTTATTCTATAACTCCTATTTCGAGTTACTAATCTTAGCAACTGAACATGTATCAAATACCCAATGGTTACTATAAACACTAGTAAAGTACACATCAATAACATGTATATCAAATATACCTTTGTTCACTTTGCCATACTTCTTATCCACCAAATATTTGGGGCAGTTCCGCTTCTAGTGAAAATTTCCTTTGCAGTAGAAGCACTCAGTTTCAGGCTTGGGTCTAGCTTTGGGCTTCATCCCGGGAGTGAAAACTTGCTTCTCATTCTTCTTGAAGTTCCCTTTCTTTCCCTTTGCCCTTTTCTTGAAACTAGTGATCTTGTTTAATAATCAACACTTGATACTCTTTCTTGATTTCTACCTTCGTCGATTTCAGCATCACGAAGAGCTTGGAAATCATTTTTGTCATCCCTTGCATACTATAGTTCATCATGAAGTTCTAGTAACTTGGTGATGGTGACTAGAGAACTCTGTCAATCACTATCTTATCTGGAAGATTAACTCCCACTTGATTCAAGCGATTGTAGTACCTAGACAATCTGAGAACATGCTCACTGCTTGAGCTATTCTCCTCCATCTTTTAGCTATAGAACTTGTTGGAGACTTCATATCTCTCAACTTGGGTATTTACTTGAAATATTAACTTCAATTCCTGGAACATATCATATCGTCCATAACGTTCAAAACGTCTTTGAGGTCCCGATTCTAAGCCGTAAAGCATGGTGCACTAAACTAACATCTACATCTGCTCCTGCAATAGGTATGTCACCTAGCGGTGCATCAAGGACATAATTCTTCTGTGCAGCAATGAGGATAAACCTCAAATCACGGACTCAGTCCGCATCGTTGCTACTATCATCTTTCAACTTAGTTTTCTCTAGGAACATATAAAAGACATAGGGAAGCTACAACGCTAGCTATTGATCTACAACATAATTTGCAAAATACTACCAGGACTAACATGATAAATTAAAGTTCAATTAATCATATTACTTAAGAACTCCCACTTACATAGACATCCCTATGGTCATCTAAATGATCACGTGATCCAAATCAACTAAACCAAGTCCGATCATCACGTGAGATGGAGTAGTTTTCAATGGTGAACATCACTATGTTGATCATATCTACTATATGATTCACGCTCGACTTTCGGTCTCTGGTGTTTCGAGGCCATATCTGCATATGCTAGGCTTGTCAAGTTTAACCTAAGTATTATGCGTGTGCAAAAATGGCTTGCACCCGTTGTATGTGAACGTAGAGCTTATCACACCCGATTATCACGTGGTGTTTCGGCACGACGAACTGTAGCAACGGTGCATACTCAGGGAGAACACTTGTACCTTGAAATTTAGTAAGGGATCATCTTATAATGCTACCATCGTACTAAGCAAAATGAGATGCATAAAAGATAAACATCACATGCAATCAAAATATGTGACATGATATGGCCATCATCATCTTGTGCACATGATCTCCATCACAGAAGCATCGTCATGATATCCATCATCACTGGCGCGACACCTTGATTTCCATTGTCGGATCGTTTTCTTCTCGCCAACTATTGTTACTACGACTATCGCTACCGCTTAGTGATAAAGTAAAACAATTACATGGCGATTGCATTGCATACAATAAAACAACAACTATACGGCTCCTGCCAGTTGCCAATAATTTTGTTATAAAATATGATCATCTCATACAACAAATTATATCACATCATGCCTTGACCATATCACATCACAGCAAGCCCTGCAAAAATAAGTTTGACGTCCTCTACTTTGTTGGTGCAAGTTTTATGTGGCTGCTACGGGCTTCTAGCAAGAACCATTCTTACCTACGCATCAAAACCACAATGATTTGTCGTCAAGTGTGCTGTTTTAACCTTCAAAAAGGACCGGGCGTAGCCACACTCGATTCAACTAAAGTTGGAGAAACAGACACTCACCAGCCACCTATGTGCGAAGCACGTTGGTATAACCAGTCTCGCGTAACCGTACGCGTAATGTCGGTCTGAGCCGCTTCATCCAACAATACTGCCGAATTAAAGTATGACATATTGGTAAGCAGTATGACTATTATCGCCCACAACTCTTTGTGTTCTACTGGTGCATATAACATCTACGCATAGACCTGGCTCGGATGCCACTGTTGGGGAACACGGTAATTTCAAAAAAATCCTACGATCATGCAAGATCTATCTAGGAGATGCATAGCAACGAGAGGGGAAAGTGTGTCCACGTACCCTCTTAGACCGAAAGCGGAAGTGTTTAGTTAATGCAGTTGATGAAGTCGAACGTCTTCACGATCTAATCGATCCAAGTACCGAACACACGACACCTCCACGATCTGCACTCGTTCAGCTCGGTGACGTCCCTCGAACTCTAGATCCAGCTGAGGCTGAGGGAGAGTTCCGTCAGCACGACGGCGTGGTGATGGTGATGATGAAGTTACCGGCGCAGGGCTTCGCCTAAGCACTACGACGATATGACCGAGGTGGAAAACTATGGAGGGGGCACCACACACGGCTAAGAGATTGTCTGTTGTGTCTTTGGGGTGCCCCTGCCCCCGTATATAAAGGAGGGGAGGAGGAGGCCGGCCAGCAAGGGGCACACCAGGGAGAGGGGGGAGTCCTACTAGGACTCCAGTCCTAGTAGGATTCGGCCACACGCTTTTTTCCTTCTACGAGAGGGGGAAAAGGGGAAGGAGAGGGAGTAGGAGAAGGAAAGGGGGGTGGTGTCATGGTCCTAAGACTGACAGTAGAACAAGGGGTAGGTATGGAGAGGCAAGATCTCAACTATGATGAAGTTGTACACACAAGGTTTACGAGTTCAGGCCCTTCATGGTGGAAGTAAACACTACAAAAAAAACACTTCCATGATGATACGTGTTTGTCACAGTAGGTCACGTTTTTTGTGATGCATGTACATCCATGATGATTTTATGACAGAATCAAGATAGTCATACCTGTGCTGTCGTAGAAGTGTTCCACGCCATTACCAAAATTATCATCATGGAAGTGTCCACTTCCATGACGATAAATCGCGCGTCATAGAAGTGCGTTCGTCAAGGGTGACCGACACGTGGCATCCATCGTAACGGAACACCGTTAAGCTATTGGGTCGGGTTTTGGATCCGATAACCCGTTAACAGCCCCGACCAATGAGGATTTTCCATGTGTAAAATCATCATTGGCTGGAGGAAACACGTGTCGGCTCATCGTTGGGACAGATGTCATCCACTCATTGGACAGAAGGCGCCTATGATACGTCGACACATTGCACGGCCCAACAGTGGCCCAATCCTATGAAAAGGCCGACCCGTTTGACTTGGTCAAAAGGTGGTGAGCCGACCCATGGAAAGCCTGTTAACGGCTCGTTCGCATATAGCCCATTTACAGTCCGCTAACCCAAGGCCCGTTACGCCCTATCCGAATTAGGCCCAGTGGCGTCATCTGGGCCATCCAATGTGATTCCAGCCCGTTTTCACTTCTGTCCCATGTATGGCCCATGACGTTTTTCGGCCCATATGAGGCCCTTTGTAACTGTTATCCCATTAACGACCCGTGGTGAAACTGGCCCGTAATGAACAATGTATCACTTTACACCCATTAACGGTCCGTGGTGAAACTGGCCCGTAATGAACAGTGTATCACTTTATACCCATTAACGGCCTGTTATTCCATTGGGCTGTTTCCAGCTCAAGTTATCTTTCGGCCTTCTGAGGGCCCATTTATTCTTGGGCTCATTTGCAGCATTCGGTTACTTACGACCTGTTACTGTCATTTTCTGCTTGTGGGCCAAATTCAGCCCGTCATTACAGTCGGCCCGTTTGTGGACCGTTAATCTGTTGGGTCATTTTCATAGCATCACCAAATACGTCCTATTAATGGCCCGTTTTGGTCAGCCCATAAAACGTATGATTTCCATTAAAGGCCCGTCTACGGCCCATTAAAGGCCCGTACAATACCCATAAATGAGTCGGCACTTACAAAGCCCATGGATCCTATGAGACATAGAAGGCCCATGGATCCTACGAGATGTAGAAGGCCCATGGATCCTAAGAGACGGAGAAGGCCCATGGATCCGACAGCCCGTACATGACCCATGGATCGTACAGCCCGTGAAGGGCCATGGTCGGGCGAGTTGGGCCCCGTTTGAACGATATAGCATATTCAAAGAATTATCCTACTCAATACTATCACCTCTAAAAAGCATACACTATACAACAAAGAGATCAAGGCATAGAAAGGTAGAATAATCGTACAATATACAATAAACAAATTACAGCCGATTATACCCACTGGGCATTATGGTTCGACACATGTGATAATAAAGCATACACAAACGGCAAATTACATACACTGGGAAAATCCAGCTCATACATCATGGACGCGCATCAGCTTAACTCCATTTGAACTATAATCGATTGGCCGGATTCAGGTAGCACAAATCTCAGTCTGCAAAACCTCCAATTCCTTCATGGTTACCTCAGTGTCTTGTTTCATTTTTTGACTCCTGCATCTAATACCTGCATGTCCAGTCTCAACTTGTTGATTAAATATTGACAATCATGTACACGTTGTCTTGCCACCTCTAGTTGATGCTCGAGAACATCAACACATTCCAATTCCAATCCATAATCATTCGGTAATGGCCATGCCGCACTGCTCGCAGATCTTTGTCTTGATGTCACTTCATCCTGAAATGTTTCTGTAAGTACACATGACTAGGGCAAAAATATACTTACAACAGTGAAGCGAGCAAGACACTATTTTGTACTACATGGCAAAACAGGACTAACAATAATGTTACACGTCACTTTCAAAAAAAATGTTACACGTCATGAAGCATAAGCAGGTGATATTTTAAAAATTATAAAAAATATAGTGTGTGCAGCCTGCATACAGAAATCCCTCTTAGTTCACCAGAGGAGCATGATGTTGGGGCCCAATCGAAAACACAGACAAGTTACAAATTTAGACAACATGTTGCGTATAAGTAAGCAAGCAGTTGGCCATTTTGTATCTCAATTAAAGTCTTAGGTAGCATAATGAATAGCAGAGGGTTTCATACAAACATACTACAGCAGGCAAAACTATGCAATCATTAGCGTAGTATAAACTAGATTGTGAGCCTATGCAATAATAGTTGGTTAATAGACTTCAAAGCTTCAGGCACACTTCGGCAGAGTAATTAAATGGTAAGGCCTTTAATTATGTAAACTAATAGTTATACAAGTACCGAACATTAGGCATGATTATTTGGGCATCTCATTAACTGAGGACAAATAAAGCACTTGAAAAGAGCAAATTAACTATGCCTGAAACAAACAAGGAATTGAACTGTTGAGTTGCATACAGTGACTTACCTTAGCAGGTTGAAGAGGCTCAGCGCAGCTCCTACTTCTCTTGCAAGGCTCCTTCCTAACATCTTGTACTTGGAAATCCTCAATCTTATCTTCATTGCACCCCCTCTGCAAGGTGACACAAACTAGTTACTCGTCTCCTTGGAAGATAAATATGCATACTTTCCAGTCTGTGAACACAAAAGGATGAGATTATAATAAAACAACACCACATAATGAAACATGCCGCATCTCTTGCACTTGCACACAATGAAATGAGCATTTACTGTGTCTGCACTATGTAAAAACTAGGCATACCTTCAAACTGGATCTCCACGTACTCTTGGAGAGCCTACTGTAGTGTACAGCCAAACATTTATGTCACCTATGAGTTAGACAAGGCCCTACTACAGCAGCCCTTAGTGTTTAAATCATTGACCAGCTCTGTTAGAGTGTTAGGTCAAGAACAACAAGTAATCAAAGCAAACAGTCCTAGTATGGCTGGCTGATGCAAACAAGCAATTGAACGGATGTGTGAGCAAATCTTACATATCAAGAAAAGAAGCAAAGAAGGAGGCTTAAAGACCATCACTTGACTGACCAGATTTAAGGGGCATTTAAACATCATGTGCCACGTATGAACTAACATAAACATTTCATAATCCAGATTCTACAATGGAATGCACATGTATTAGCCTATTAGGTTATGCCATGTATGATGATGCCTAAATATACAGATAGCAGGCAGGAGTGATTCATCATTGCACGCACAACTGAATTGCAGGTTAAGGGCCAGTTCGATTCCGCCTTTTCAGGGCAAATTGTCAAAATCTCTACTCCTATAAAAAGCTTAATTGGTGATGATGACGTGTCTGCCATGGAGCAATTTTGACCATCGGATCGGCATCTAACGGCGATCTCTAGCACTTAGACGTCCGCCAGAACAATCCAGACCCATCGACATCCACTTATCCATCTTCCTCCAGCCAACCATTGAACTTGGATTTGGCGCGATGGCCGCTGCCGCTGCCGGCGCCGTCCGCCTCCAATGGCTCGGATGCATCCTCTCTACCGCGGGAACCCACCACCACCGCGATCTCCCCTCCTCCGCCTCATTTCCCATCTTCGACACCGCCAACCAACACAAGTACACTGTGCACTGCTAATCCTCGACTGTGGCGCCACCACATACTACCAGATTCCCCTCGTCATCGGCTATCCCCACCACCCCGGTGAACTCCCAGCCCGCCATCCCCACCTCCGCCGTGGGCTGCGAGTGTAGCGGCCGCCGACCACGTCCTCGCTGGCACCATGTCCGACCTCCCACGGCCGCGTCCTAGCTCCTGCATTCCTCAGCGCGTGATGCGGACAGAGATTTGGGCCAACATTGACGACCAAGACAGGGCTGCGCCGAGGAGGGTCCTCCGGCGCTCGCGGCAACAGTGGCGACCTTGGCGTGGGGTGAGCGACGTCGTGGGCGGCCAGCGGCATACAACGCTCGCGGCAACGTCTGCGTACACGACATTTGGGGGCGCTCACTATCACTGCCGACCTGCAGTGTCTCCTCGAAAGCTAGCACCACCGCACTTGCTCTCGGGCACCATCGCGGGTGTCAACGCGTGCGTCCAGGAGATGGAAGTCCCGGTCCCGTGAGCTGCGAGTTCGGCCGGCGTGCTCGTGCTGTGTGTGCACTCGCCCATAAAGTTAGACATTCATATTTTCTCAAATTAAGATAGACATAAGCTGTTGCGCTTGCACTCACCCATAGTTAAAATTCAGATAGACATTTAGGTGTATGTTGAGCCTGAAAGGTCGACATTCAGTGTTGATTTGTTCAGAGTTCAGACAGACATCAGCGTGGCAGGTTTAGTTTATCTTTAGCCTGAAAGATTGACATTCAGAAGTCAATTTGTTCAGGTTAACTGAATTATGGCAAGTTGTTTCCGTCGCCGTCAATTGTATTAGCTCGCACCACCAAGGCCAGCAGTCACTGTAGTTCTTGGGTTTGTGGTTGTCAATGCCAACCACCGTAATATACTAGCCTGAGTTGTGAATTGTTGTCACCTTTGGACAGATAGCTTCAAAATTCTCAAAATAGAAGCCCTTGATCATGTGGAACCTTACTTCAAGAACCATGGATGTGATCTAATATAAGCTTATTCCTTGATTTTCCGTTGAGGTTGCTCACATTGTGCATACATGAAGGATGTCGGACCGCTTAAATGCCTTCTTCATAGCCCATCATCCTCTCCTCCTCTAGCCAACATTGATGACATTTTGGTGTTGAGGAGAAAGTATTTCATCGCACATGTGGATGCTGCTTGATTCCCTAGATTTTGGTTCTCCTTGGGGAAAATTAGGTGAAGGCTTTGCAAAGATGCAGATTATTGGGCATGATAACCCTTTGCTTATTCCTCGGTTTATTTTGATCCTAGGCATTAGAAGGGTTTCCCTTTGGCTGTTACGCTACTCTGCTAGGCATTAGAAGCATTTCATTTTAGGTCGGTACGCCTGCTCTCTACCATTTAAAATCCTAATAAGAGTATGCCTGTAGGCTATACCTAGCTTTCACTGCTTCTATTTTGATAAACGTAGCAACAATACATCATGTACTCCTATGTCCTGCCATATAAATGCAAGAAGAAACTTAATTAAGACCAGTTACCCATATTCATCTAATTGATTTACACTCTTCTGTATGGGCATTGTTTAACATCTTATTGGACTTATTGTTCACCGAAAAAGTAGTAATATAGTATCTCTGATTGTCCAGAAAAATAGAGTTGGCCAATCCATAGGCTAATAAGGTAATGTTGTTTTATTCACAGGGACACATGTGTTTCATCACTCGTCATTAATTATATGGGGTTTTCATATTACATGCTATTTGTTTAAAAGTACATTGGGAGAACAAGTCTTCTCCATGGTGAAGATGGAGGAGAAAATGTTTACCTTGGACGAAATGATATATCATTTGGAGACATTATGTTTGATTGTGCTTGTTGTATACCTATCAACAATATAACATCACCTGATCAATGTCTCATACATTTTTTTAACTGTTTTGTAGCAACATAGACTACTCCTATAAACAATGTTTCACCTAAACTCCGATCTTTGTGATTCCGTAGCGTAGCACGGGCAACTTACTAGTAAGCCATAAAAGATGTAAAGAAGTCATTTTTGAGTTATGGGCTTGGGCTTAACTAATTTCGCTTTGGAGGGGGGTGTTTCGGGTAGAACCTCACTAAAAATTGAAGGGAAGGGGAATAGTGAAATGACTCTGTTGCCTGCCTATATTACACTCAAAATGCAACAGCTGACGCCCGTGTCACACCTGACCCTCAAGTAAAAACAAACACGCAAGCATTCATTTCCTGCCCGCTTGCATCTCCTCTCCCCTTTCCCTCTACCTCGATCCCCTACCTGCAGCACTAGGGTTCCTCTAGCGAGCCGTCGCCACTGGTCCCATCTGGCCTGGTCCTTGTCGATGCTATGTCCAGCTAGGCTACATGGCTGGCAGGTAGGGGCAAATCTCCCTGGCTGCTCCTCCCTCTGGTGCCGCCCCTCATTCTCATGGTCTCCAGCAGCTGCTCCACTGTGAATCGTCCAACGCACTACTCTGGCGGACGCTGCACAACTATGGCTGATTGCCACACTACGGCAGAAGGCACCTTATTCCCTCTCCCCTCCTCCCAGGCCATGGCCTTGAGGTGCTGTTGAAGGATAAGCTCATCCAACAAGGTGAGGATCTCCTCTGATTTTTTTGCCAAATTTTCATTCTGATCCACTATACGATGAATTGCTATGAGCTGCTTCTGTTGTTGCTATATGATGAATTGCTATGAGCTGCTCCTGCTGCTGTTATATGATAAATTGCTATGAGCTGCTGCTGCTGTATGATGAGTTGCTATGAGTTGTTGCTGCTGCTATATGATGAATTGTTATGAGCTGTTGCTGCTATATGATGAGTTGCTATAAGCTGCTCCTACTGCTGCTATATGATGAATTGCTATGAGCTGCTCCTACTGCTGCTATATGATGAATTGCTATGAGCTGCTCCTGCTGCTGCTATATGATGAATTGCTATGAGCTGCTGCTGGTATATGATGAATTGCAGACTGCTGTTGCTGTATGATGAGTTGCTAGGAGCTGTTGCTGCTGCTATATGAGGCTTTCAGGTGGTTCTGCTATATGATAATAACCAGCCACTTGGACCATCGAATTTCAATAAATAATTGTTCTTCATTTAAATGCGGGCCATGCGTTCTTCGTTTAAATTAGGCAATGGGATCTCTATGGAAAACATTAACCAAAGTAGATTGTGCCAAGTAGATGGTATCTTTGTATTTGCATTTTGAGCAAATAGTGATGGTCTGTTTTCCTATCATATTAATTACTGCACTGGGTTCAATTTGTGATGTTCGCAAGTCAAATTAATTTCCATATGGGCAGCAAAATGAAAAATATATAATGCAATCTAGACTTTCCACTCATCATACCAAAGATAAGCTGAAAACGCAATGAAAAGAACTGGTTGGCTTATTACATGGAGCTTATATTCACAGGTGCTTATTTTCTTAGGATAACTTGTAATAACTATCCCTAACAAACTTGGCTAATAGAACTGGCATACAAATAACATGTCACGATGATTGCAATGGACGAGTGATGTACCATAGCACACTGTATAGGCTCACCGCTGCCTCTCCTTTTTTTGCGATGTTCCATGAAATTGCCACATACATCTTGTACTTTTTCATTGTGTAACCCTATCTGCAAGTTGACACGGCTAATTTCAGACATCTCTACATGATACTACATTGCATGTCCCTTGTGCATATTTAAACCACCAATTAACGATTGTGTGAGTACCATAAACTAGCCATGACTCTGTATGCTGGACTAGCAGGCACTCTAAGGGAGCCTAATGTAGTGCACTGGAATTCCTACATACCACCTATGATTTTGTGTATTGTACTGCCCCTGTTCCTAAATATATGTCTTTGTAGAGATTCCAGTATGCACCACATACAGATGTATATAGATGCATTTTCGAGTGTAGATTCACTCATTTGCTCCGTATGTAGCCTATAGTGGAATCTCTAGAAAGACTTATATTTAGGAATGGAGGTACGAGGTAGTATCATGTATGACATCTACATATCTAATTTAGCAGCCAGTAGTAGAAATCATTGTCTGCACAAAGGGATTACTGGTCGAAAGTCCTAGCAAAGCATGCTGGCAGTCACAGAACAATACAAGAGAAGGAGACGCGCTTACAAGATCATAGCAATGCCTCAGTCCAGGATCCTGGTTGGTCAAGCTGTTAGATCCATAAGAAACATCATCCTTGTAGTTTTTGCCAGCTGCATAACAGGTAACAGCGACCAATTAGTATATTTGAAGTACATTGGACAGGCGATGTTGGACGGGTTTAAAGGTGACAAGTACCTAGGCCGTGGCGGGTGCTTGGCATCTCTCCAGACGGTGGGAATCAGGTTAGAAACGTCAAGGGTGATGACGCTGTGCTGGCTGTCGGGGTCCAGTAAGGAGATCTAGAACCGTCGAGTAGGGTGTTTGTGGAGCGGCTCCGGTAGGGTGGACTACAGTGTGGGCGAAGCGGATCTGTGGCCGTGGGTGAGGGCATAGGTGAAGTTGCTCCAGTGGTTGGGTTAAGAATGGTGTTGACGACACGGATCTATGGCCGTGGACGGGGCGTCAGAAGCTGCTCCAGTGGTTGGGTTAAGGATGGTGTCGACGATGCGGATCTACGGCCGTGGACGGGGTGTCAGAAGCTGCTCCGGTGGTTGGGTTAAGGGTGGTGTCGACGATGTGGATCTGCGGCCGTGGACGGGGCGTCAGAAGCTGTAGGTTGGATGAGGGTGCGAGGAAGCGGATCTGAGGCTGTGGACTTGTGAGTTGGCAAAGCGGCCCCGGTAGGGTTGAGAATGGTATAGGCGAAGCTACTCCGGTAGGGTTGACGATGGTGTCGGCGAAGCGGCTCCGGTAGGGTTGAGGAAGGTGTCGGCGAAGCGGCTCCGGTAGGGTTGAGGAAGGTGTCGGTGAAGAGGATTAGAGGTCATCGACGGGGGCGTTGGTGGGGCGGCTCCGGGGGGTGTGGACGAAGCGTCTCCGATGGGGAGTACGAATGAGCCGCTGCAGATGCGCGGCGGTTGACGAGAGTATCGGCGAAGCAGATCCGGCACCATGGACAAGGCCGGCACTGAATGGGCTGTGGTACAGTGGTGGATGATCAGTCTACTTGTTTCTAGGGGAGGTGGGAGGGGTAGATGCGGCCGCAGAAGCAGATCCGGCGAGGTGGACACCGCTGGCAGTGAATGGGCTATGGTACGCCGGTGGATGAGCACTCTAGGGTTTCGGGAGGCGAGGGGAGAAAGGGCGATGAAGTACAGATGGCGTGATGTAAGATGCTCTGGTGCTGTGGAGTTAGTCGTTTTTGCGGGAGGGGGAGCGGAAATGGGGTGCCGTGTAGTGGGGGGAACCGGAAGTTACCAAAGCAGCACCGACCTATCATGTACATTAGGGCGGTATTGTAACTATTGGTCTCCATGCACCAAGGACAGAAGGGGTATTTCACATGCTAAAGACTAAGGTGGCAGAAATTTTAGAAGGAGGCGGGAGTGCCGCCCGCGGGATCGTTCGTATCCAGTTTCAACTAATTTTGGACCGTGCTAGCGGGAAGGTCATGCTAGACTGTGTACACGGGGCACGCGTCAGCAGTTAATAACTAGTGTGAAGTCCACACCAGAAAATACAATACCTCGGGATGATGCGCCGATAACTTGGATGTTCACACGGGCGCGGCCAATCGTATGGGTGTAGTGGCGCGTTCACAAAAAAGGGATCAAACGCTCAGCCTATGTATTTCTCGTGTAAATAGATAATTTAGTGCCATTGGTTATTTACTTTAAACATAATGCATTGACGTGTTAGTGTAGAGGCACACAAAAAGAAATGGATATTGTAGTCAGCTACTTAAAAGTGTTACCTCATATGATTACATAGCCTCCATTTCATAAATTGCGTACCCGTTGAATTCATATATGAATATTACATATATTACTTCAAAATAGGAACTTAAATCATCCAATACTAATGAATTTGAATGCAAGAGTAACAATGGTGCATGTACATGATAGCTACATTGGTTGTTTGAAGAAACATCACTGTAACTTTGGCATGCACAACTAAAAAGGTTTATTTAAATAGAAAAAAATGTGATATGTGAGTGTCCAATCTTTATAGCGTTGAATCGATATTGTACCTTTGTCCATGATATGAAGTAGATATTGACTTATGTTCAAGCGATGCACGTCCACGATCGCTAGATAGTGATACGTGAATGAATTGTGCAATCTCTCTCACACGCATACATATCTCATTTCCCTGTGGGCATCTGAATCACACACGCGCACTTCTTGTATTTCTCTCCCTCCATCAGGGTTAAATTCATCTTTCTACCCTGTCCTACAAGTCTCTCACACAGAAATACACACGCTATCTATGTCTAACATGCCCACCCCTTTAATTCCGCCCACCCACAGCCACTAATGTCTCAAAGTATAATAATGTCTCTCTCACATATGCTATCTACCTATCCCTTAACATAGCTAGATATGTGTCACACAAACTCCTTCTCCCTACTAGCAAGATGCCCATGCGTTGCATGGAACATCAATATGCATTTGTATGAGAAGTTTATCTTGTGGGAGAAAAGGATGAACGAGGGAATGCCTTATTTGCAAATGGGGAGAAGGGTGTGGGTATCTTTTTGCAAAATTGCCATAGTTTCCTTCCTATCCGTCGTATATAAATGGGATGGCCTATATTGCAGGATGGCAGGAACACCATCATCACCAACTCTATTTTTT
>NC_041387.1:86219077-86250159 GCF_002162155.2 Triticum dicoccoides | reverse complement strand
GATCTTGATACTAATCTATCGAACGGCTTCTCTCTCAAACATACACACACACACACTACCTGGAACCGAAGGAGTAGGGTGGCACATCGATCTTGATAATAATCTATCTACTCTTCTTTCAAACACACACACACAAACACACACACACACACTCGCTAGTTATGCCTCTGTGCCTACCGCGCACACTCTCGATACATCTTTCTCTCCCTCCCCCCAACAATGATAGCAGAAGGGTGACAACTCGATCTGACATTAACCTGTCAATTGGTTTCTCTCTCAAACATTGTGTCTCGGTGCCTCGCTCGGTAGCCCCCTCGATATGTAGACTTCTCGCGCGCGCACAGCTGTAGTGACGATGACGCTGAACCCAGTGTGCCTTGTTTTTACCGGCCTCATGTGATAGTTTTCACCCTGTTTTCTATTAATTAACAGGGCAACCTTTTCTTTGTTACTACTAGTGAATCTGAAATCATTCGGGATAGACATAAAATATATCACTTCAACCCAATTATCGCAGCAACTATTTTAAAAGAAATTAGCTAGCTGCCCGTGTGTTTCACGGAACATCAAGATGCATTTGTATGAGTAGTTTATCTTGTGAGAGAAAAGGCTGAACGAGGGAAGGCCTTATTTGCGAACGTGGAGAGATGTATGGGTATATTTTTGCAAAACTGCCATAGTTTCTTTCCTATCCATTAGATATAAATCCGACGGCCTATATTGCAGGATGGCACGCACACCATCATCACCAACTCTGTTTTCTACTCCCTCCGTATGAAAATAATTGTCATCGAAATGGATAAAAAGAGATGTATCTAAAACTAAAATACGTCCAGATACATTTCCATTTATCCATTTTGATGACAAGTATTTCTGGACGGAGGGAGTATTTCTCATTTTAGAGATTTCAACAAGTGACTATGACCGGACCTTACCAACATACTCAAAAAGTAGCCCATAATTTTGATGTTACCCTCTTTTCTTGGCGGTGCAGTGCCATCTGGATACCTCATAAATAAATCAAGGACAAATCTGACCCCTTCCTGAAAAGACATATGGAGCAAAATGAGTGAATCTACACTCTAAAATATGTCTACATACACATCCGTATGTGGTAGTCCATTTGAAATCTGAAAAAGACAAATATTTAGGAACGAATGGAGTATATATAAGAGTAGACATGGAGATATATCTCCAGCATGGTCTACAACAAAAATGTGCTGGGCTGGTTAGCGCCGGATGCTCGCAACGCGATGACATGAGTTCGAATTCTGTCTTTTAACTTTAGAATTTTATATTATATATTACTCTACTTGTTTAATATATACTTCTTTCGCTACTGTACTAACAGTGGAACCCACAGAGTACTTAGAATACAAGATTAAGGATGGACTTGTTTCTTTTTAACTTTCTGTACGAAGCTGTAGCCACCCTGCAAGTCACGTGTACACTGTACATGCAATTAACTTTTTATAGAGGGACAATCATACATGCAATTAACTCAAATGGATTTGATGTCACTCTATTATTTCTAGCATAAAGAGCATCTCCAACAGCAGCCGACAAGTTTCCTCCCACTTCCTTCGGCAGAGGTCGACATCAAACGCCAGCGGCATACATTTTTACAACTCTAACCAACCAGATGAAATTTGTGCAAACACAGACTCATTTCATATAAGCATGAAGGATTTCGTATAAAAAAGCCGGATCTTCATATAAACATGATGGATTTCATTACATTTACATGAACTAAGAGGTGCCAATCCGGCTCTCTTGTATAATTAATACTCCCTCCGTCTGGAAATACTTGTCCTAGAAATGGATGTATCTAGACTTATTTTAGTTCTAAATGGCCGCCCACGGATCCCTTTGTCTTCCTCATGTCCGTCAGACACTTGCAGGGTCGACAAAGGTCCTCGGAAGAGACGAAGCAGCAAAGAAACCACCTGAATCCACGGTCATCGCCTCGGCGGTGGCCTTCATGGGTCCCAAGTGGCGGCGGCCTCCCGTGTTCTACTTCTCCACGATGATGGCGGCGGACACGGAGAAGCTGGCCACTGACTCGTCGCTCTCCATGCACCTGGCTTCTGTCTCTGCTTGCATGGTGCTGCCGTAGGCACGGGAGGCGCGCCCACAGACACGGGAGACGCGGCCACCACAGACACTGGTGGCGCGGTACGACGCGGCAGCGATGGCGCCCGTACCAGCATGCTCGTTGCCGTGTCGGCGTGGAGCAACTCGCCACTCCTCATCGAGCTGAACTGGAGCGGTGAGTTGCTGAACCACGTGCCTGCTTGGGGCGGCAACTGGCTCCGTCGGACCAAGCAAGGTTGGTGAAGCACCGAGCGGCCTCGCCCGTATCCAGAGGGCTTGGCGGGCCACCCAGCCGGGTAATATGCCGGAGAATGGCTCATCGGAAGCCATCAGAAGAGTGGAGAAAATGGTGAAGTGGGAGATGGGGGAGCGGCGGAGGGGTGCGATTCTTGCCCGCTGTGTGTCTGTCCTCGTGTAAATAGAGGGTGGACGGTAGGAGCTTGGTAGGCGTCTGGCATCGTTTAAACTGAGGGCGTATGGGAGGAGCTCGGCCGGTGTTGCGTTTAATTCCGGCCCGCTCATGAACGGACGTGTGGGTGGAGTAGGATTCTTGGTTTGCATGCGGGTTTAACGAAGGGGTTTAATGGAGGCACCGGGCGTGCACCGGTCGGCGCAGTATTATTCGATTTGATAGCAGTAATGAGCCATCAAATCACAAAGGTCCTCGCCTCTCGTGAACCGACCGAGCTAGACTGCCCCGCCCTCTAGCCTTTTAAAAAATGTATATACTCCACTTTTTTACAGTAGTAGTATCGATGGATTGCGCCATGGAGCAAAAATTTGAATTAAAAAAAAGGTGGTACATATAGAGAGCGCTCGTCGCCAAATTATGCATATAGTACTATTAAAAAGGCTTGTCACAATAATGGTGTCCAGCATAAGTGCACAACCCACCCCTCAAATAAAACTAAGCACCCTGGAATTCTTTGATAAAACTAAGCACCCTGAAATTCTTTGACAACTAAACTGCTGGCTATATGATGTTGGCCATATATATTATAATGTGAAGAAACGAGTGGTAGTACTATACCAACTAAAATATGAAATGTAAGAAATACTAGTATGTACGTACTGAAGATTTAAAGTAACGAGAAGAAAAATAACATAGTTCTGCTAGGGGCTCAGCACAACACACCCCTCAAATTAAATTAAGCACACCTGAAATTAAACTTTGCAACTATTCCGGTAGACACTGCATTAGAAGTTTAGAACCACCATGAGCAATGACACTGCCACCTTACTCGGAGTCCTCGTCCACGTCCTCGACTTCGTCCTTGTCCCTCTTCCTCTTGGCCGATACTTCTTTGCTTCAACCACACACTTGGCTGTTGCTCTTCATCCAACCCTTGTAGATATTGAAGCAAAGATAGCCATCCATTGCAGCGTAGTGGATGTGGTCTATATCTAGTACATTGCGCTGCCATGCATAACGATGAAATGTGTATGGAGGTTTCTCCAGTTTACCGTACGAAGGATGAACCATGGCTCCTGCCAGGGTCAACATTGAAGGCTGACGAGAGGACACCAGCCGATTCTTCTGGAGGTTGAAGGTGTTGCCTACAACGAGGCCTATCCGACCCAGGCATTCAACGTTGGCATGGCGTATGTGGTAGACCAAGCATAAGTCATGCACGCAAACCTGGATCACGGCGGGCTTCTTCCTCTCGAAAGTCCTTAAAATCCAGGCATTCAACGTCGACATGGCATATGTGGTAGACCAAGCATAAGTCATGCACGCAAACCTGGATCACGGCGGGCTTCTTCCTCTCTTCGTCCTTTAGATCCTTCTCTTGTCCCAGGACTGTAGTGTACTCAACATCTAGCCCAGCGACCCGCTCATCATCTGAGTCTTCGAACATGCGTCTGAAGCGAGAAAGACATCCTTTCACCGTCGCGGAAGAACAGGTGTAGATGACGTCGAACTCATCGCCGGTGATGGTTCTAACCTTGTACTCACCGCCGATCGTGGACATCTGGGACGCCATGGATTTGGGAGGAGGGTTAGGATTAGTGGAACTGCCGTAATGTGAATGGACGGGACGACTAGGAGCGAACTGCCATAGTATTAAAGGACGTGCGGGGACGAGTAGGAGCGAACTACAAGCGTGCGAACGGCAGGGTAGTGGCTTTCCATTCTCCCATGATACGGGCTTCCGAGAGCCCTTGGATCTGAGATCGAACGGTTGCATGGCGTGATTCTAGACCTATGGGTGAATATCCTATCCTGGAGGGTTATTCTGCAAATTTTCAGCAACTTAGCATGCTACCGTTTGATCTCAGATCCAAGGGCTGCTAGTAGCCCATATCATGGTTGCGCCTACCACGACCGTCGCGTCGCTCGCACGGTCGCACCCTTGGAGATTTAACACAGTGCGTTAAGCTATCTGATGTTGGCATGTCATAAATAGTCATCACTTAGTCACTCATACTACAACAAGGTTAGCTATAAGGTTGGCTATAAGTGTATTTTTTTACTCCTCTCTATCTCTTTCTTCGTACTCCCTCCGTCCCATAATATAAGAACATTTTTGACACTAGTGTAGTGCCAAAAACGTTCTTATATTATGGGACACAGGGAGTACTAGTATTTATTGCATTTGCCAAGGAGTGACCTCTTCCAATGAAATGGTGTGCTTATTAGTTTTTTGTTGCTAAGTTTGCTTCATTTAATTAGCTATAGACTCAAAATTGTCTTTTCACCTACGTACACGTGCTTAGCACCGTTTCTTCCTTGGGTCACCAAACTAGTCTCTCTCGATTAACTTGCCACATCAGACTTTATGCCTATGTGGCAAGCTTAGCACCTGTAGGAGCAAGTAAGTACAATAGTGCTCTTTACATGGCATTTTTGCATGTGTGGAGGAAAGAGAGGCAAGGAAAAAGTGGAGAAGTGGGATCTCATGCAAGAGCCAGCCTCTACTACATGGTGGAGCATTGGGAGAGGCATCTGTATGGAGGTGGTCAGAAATCGGGAGACTCACGCCGGTCGTAGCGCCCAGTTAAAATGATAATGACAAGTCAAATCACGGGCCCCACCTGTCCAGCAGTAACTCGATGTCAAATCACACAGCCCTACGTTTGCAACAGCTTACTACCTCGTCTTCTCGCGTCTCTGTTGAACCGACTAGGCGGAACTGCCCTGCCTACCGCGCAGGAAAAGCCTTCTTCTTCTTCTTCTTCTTCTTCTTCTTCTTCTTCTTCTTCTTCTTCTTCTTCTTCTTCTTCTTCTTCTTCTTCTTCTTCTTCTTCTTCTTCTTCCCGATGGAGAAGCCGAGGAGAATCGGTTCCCGATGGAGAAGTAAATGGGAGAAGTGGCGTGCAGGCAGTTGATTAGACGGCTAGGTAGACTAAACGAAAAGGCTATGCGGGTAGACTGATGAGTCGTACCTGTTCGTGTACGTGCCCATCCTTTCTGATAGGTGGGACCTATACAAACAGATAAAAAAATGTGTCGTAGCTTTTTTTTTGAGCGCGTGAGTGGGAGACACAACATTCTCTGGTTAAGGAATACTTCCTCCGTTTAGGGGAATATTTGGCGGCCAACTCTACCTGGCCGTACACTAAACTCACAGGGATCTCCTTCCCATCGGGCCCCACAGGTCCGACCTCGGCCATGTGGTTTGGGTCAGCCTTCGTGTACCGCGTCTTCACCATGGCCCAGGCCTCCCTGGCGCCTTGATGGCAGGCTGATATCTTCCATAATCAGAAGCGCCGCCGCGCTCCCTTTAGCTTCTCTGCAAGCTCTCCAAGGCCTTCGGGCATGGGAACGGATGGCCACAAGGCCTGGGCGACGCCTTGCATTACCTGCCGAACTCGTTCGTGCAGTTGTGAGAGCTCGGGAAGAAGGTCACCCGTAGAACCGGGCATTTCCTCTACAGGCCGACCTGTCAGCATACCTACAGACATAACTCTGTCAATCGACTTCCTCGTCGAACTCTTTTTCGCAAGTTCGTTCAAGCACTTACTAAAAATGCCGCGTCGAAGCCGCCAATTCTCCTTCACGGAGTCCAACAGCTGAGCACGAACATCCTTTAGTTCCTCGCCCAGCTGGGTGTTGGCATCTTGGAGATTATTCTTCTCCTGCCTCACCCTCGTAAGCACGCTCTCGCCGGCCTTTAACCGGCGCAAGAGTTGTTGCTTGTCCGGATCCACTCCGGCGCCATCTGCAATGTTATTGTCAGATTTGCACACATGCCGCACTTCACAACATACTTATCTTTCGAAGCATATATTACCAGAGGGGGTCTCCTTGGTTTCCACCGCCGCGGCTAGTGCGGCCTCAAGTTGGGCTTTGCACTCTTCCCGCTCCTAGGACAGTTGGGTATTCTTTTCTGTAAGATCCTGCATAACAACTGATCCTTAAATCAGTTATTCTAACTGTTTCAAGTCTCGGGGGCTACTGACATATATAACCATCAAATTTTCTCACCCTTATGTCTTTTACATACTGCTCTGTGGCTCTGGCTAGACCATTTTGAGCTGCATGGAGGTACGCATCTCCTGTATTGAAGGCATTCAATGCCTCTTGGGAGAAACAAGCATCACGAAGAACTGTCCGGCGATGCCTGTGGTTCATGGCACTCTCCACCTCGGAATTGGTGGCAGACAGCCCGTCCGCATCCTCTGTCGGAGGAGCGTCCAGTGCGCGCCTCGTGTTCGCCTCCGCTTCCAGACCCGGCCTTGGAGCCTGGCCGGTGGAGGCGCGATCGGCAACCTCTCCGGATCTAGTTCGGCGAGCGCTCTTTTTCCTGAAGAGAGCACGAGCGTTAGTATGCCTTGAGGAAATAAAACCTGGGAATAGAATGGCACGCCATACCATTGCGCCGGCGTCTCAATGCAGACCGCACTTCTTTTCAGCCTGCTGGGCGTTGACGCCCCTTGTTGGCTAGCCACCGCAGGCTTGGCCCTCCGCCTCAAGGACTTCCCCTGCAAAAACGCCATTGGTATACAGCGATCAAAAATAAGCATGGATGGGTCATCTTAAAAGTACTGGGACTTCGGTCTCGGTTACTTGTGAGGCTGGAAGTAGTCCGGGATAATCGGCTGTAATGGCCACTAAGGTGTTGTCCTTGCTCAATTGATGAAACACCCCGTCGATCAGCTCCATACATAAGTCCGGGTCCTCTTGGGAGTCCGGGTCGAAGGACCATTCCGGGTCCTCGGGTTGTGGAGGAGGGCTGTTTATCTCCTTTACAGCCTGGCGTAGCTCCTGCATTGAAATTGCTAGACTGAATACTTAACTATGGGAATATGAAATGGATGGGCGGGTGAAAGTGTCCGCTTACCCAGCTTGGAGGATTGTACATAGAAAATCCGCCCCGTGGGTTGACGCAGAGGAATTCATCCTCTTCTCCCTTGTACAAAGCGGACAAGATCTTTATTAGAGTGGCAACCGATTCCGGCCCCTTACGGCCGCACCGGGTGGCGGCGTCCTCCCCGTTGAAATCCCACATGGGATGGCCTCTATACTGAAGCGGCTGCACCCCCCGCATAATGCATGTGGCCATGACCTCGATCATGGTCAGTCTGGAATGAGCTAACAACCTTATCTGGCTCATCAGGTAAAGGATGTCCTTGTCATTTTCCTTCTGAGGGCTCCGTGGATGCCAGCTTAGGCGCTTCTTCAAAGGAGCATTATCGAACTCAGGGAGGCCGATCCGAATAGGGTCCGGCAGGGGGACATCTTCTATATAAAACCATTCTGAAGGCCAGTCTTCAGACGCCTTCTTTGGGGTTCTGGATAGATATCCGGTCCCGGCGATGCGCCATAGTTCGGCTCCACCCACTTGATATATCGACCCCTCCTGAGAACGGGGCACAAGGCAGAACAGTTTCTTCCACAGCGCGAAATGAGCCTCGATGCCCAAAAACAGCTCGCAAAGGGCTACGAAGCCCGCAATATGCAATATGGAGGCAGGCATAAGGTTGTGCAACTGGAGGCCGTAGAACTCCAGGAGCCCCCGGAGAAACGGATGAATTGGAAATCCGAGCCCTCTTATCAAATAAGGGACAAGGCATACCCGCTCTCCTTTGGAGGGATTGGGGGCGCTCTCCGCTTGTTCTCCACCATTATAGGTGGCAAGTCCGGCTCGAACCGGGACCATGTAGGCTGGGGGGAGAAACCCCTTGGCTTGGAGTGCCACTAGCTCGCTGTGCGGGACGGAGCATCTCTCCCAATCTCCAGGCTGAGGGCTAGGGGGCGAGAGGAGGAGCTGCCTCGACTGGCCATGTTGGAATGGATCTCTGTTGAATTCGCTCTGATGAATGCTCGTGGAGGGAAGATGGTGTGATTCGGATCTAAATTCCCGTCTCTTTTATAGGCAGCTCATCTGCGCAGCTAGGGGGGTAAATGAAAAAACACCCTGGCTTTTCGCATTCGTTTGACACGTGGAAGATGGCCATTATTGGGCGCAGAAGCCAAGGAGCGCAACATTCACCAGAAGCCGGACACTATTCAACAGGTATATGGAATTCGGAGAAGAACCCGCCTTGCAATGCTGAAGACAAATCTGCGCGCCGGACTTATCGTCATTGAAGCCTGGTTCGGGGGCTACTGAGGGAGTCCCGGATTAGGGGGTGTCCGGGTAGCCGGACTATAACCTTTGGCCGGACTCCTGGACTATGAAGATACAAGATTGAAGACTTCATCCCATGTCCGGATGGGACTTTCCTTGTCATAGAAGGCAAGCTTGGCGTTACGGATATGTAGATCTCCTCCCATTGTAACCGACTCTGTGTAACCCTAGCCCTCTCCGGTGTCTATATAAACCGGAGGGTTTTAGTCCGTAGGACGAACAACAATCATACCATAGGCTAGCTTCTAGGGTTTAGCCTCTCTGATCTCGTGGTAGATCTACTCTTGTACTACCCATAAGATCAATATTAATCAAGTAGGAGTAGGGTTTTACCTCTATCGAGAGGGCCCGAACCTGGGTAAAAACATTGTGTCCCTTGTCTCCTGTTACCATCCGCCTAGACGCACAGTTCGGGACCCCCTACCCGAGATCCGCCGGTTTTGACACCGACAACATACTTTATAGAACCTATGACTGAGGCATAGGGAATGACTTTCATTCTCTTTCTATCTTTTGCCATGGTCAGGCTTTGAGTCTTACTCAATTTTACACCTTGTAATTCATGCAAGAACTCTTTCTTTGACTGATCCATTTTGAACTCTTTCAAAAACTTGTCAAGCTATGTACTCATTGAAAAATCTTTATCAAGCGTCTTGATCTATCTCTATAGATCTTGATGCCCAATATGTAAGCATCTTCACTAAGGTCTTTATTTGAAAATCTCCTTTCAAACTCTCCTTTATGCTTTCCAAAAAATTATACATCATTTCCGATCAACAATATGTCATTCACATATACTTATCAGAAAGGCTGTAGTGCTCCCACTCACTTTCTTATAAATACAGGCTTCATCGTAAGTCTGTATAAAACTATATGCTTTGATCACACTATCAAAGCGTTTATTCCAACTCCAAGAGGCTTGCACCAGTCCATAAATGGATCGCTGGAGCTTGCACACTTTGTTAGCACCCTTTGGATCAACAAAACCTTCTGGTTGCATCATATACAACTCTTCTTTAAGAAATATCCATTTAAGGAATGCAGTTTTTATATCCATTTGCCAGACTTCATAAAATATTGAAATTGCTAACATGATTCGGACGGATTTAAGCATCACTACAGTTGAGAAAATCTCATTGTAGTCAACATCTTGAACTTGTCAAAAAACTTTCACAACAAGTCGAGCTTTATAGATAGTAACACTCCTATCAGCGTCCGTCTTCCTCCTGAAGATCCATTTATATTCTATGGCTTGCCGATCATCAGGAAAGTCCACCAAAGTCCACACTTTGTTCTCATGCATGGATCCCATCTTAGATTTCATGGCCTCAAGCCATTTCACGGAATCTGGGCTCATCATCGCTTCCTCATAGTTTGTAGGTTTATCATGCTCTAGTAACATGACTTCCAGAACAGGATTACCATACCACTCTGGTGCGGATCTTACTCTGAAGACCTACGAGGTACGGTAGTAACTTGATCTAAAGCTTCATGATCATCATCATTAGCTTCCTCACTAATTGGTATAGGAATCACGGAAACTAATTTCTGTGATGAACTACTTTCCAATAAGGGAGAAGGTACAATTACCTCATCAAGTTCTACTTTTCTCCCACTCACTCCTTTGGAGAGAAACTCCTTCTCCAGAAAGGATCCATTCTTAGCAACGATCTTGCCTTCGGATCTGTGATAGAAGGTGTACCCAACAGTTTCATTTAGGTAACCTATGAAGACACATTTCTCCGATTTGCGTTCGAGCTTATCAGGTTGAAGATTTTAAACATAAGCATCGCAGCCCCAAAATTTAAGAAATGACAACTTGGTTTCTTGCCAAACCATAGTTCATAAGGCGTCGCCTCAACGGATTTTGATGGTGCCCTATTTAAAGTGAATGCAGTTGTCTCTAATGCATAACCCCAAAACGATAGTGGTAACCTGGTAAGAGACATCATAGATCGCACCATATCCAATGAAATACATTTACAATGTTCGGACACACCATTACGCTGTGGTGTTCCATGTGGTGTGAGCTGTGAAACTATTCCACAGTGTTTTAAATGAAGGCCAAACTGGTAACTCAAATATTCTCCTCCATGATCAGATTGTAGAAACTTTATTTTCTTGTTATGATGGTTCTCCACTTCACTCTGGAATTCTTTGAACTTTTCAAATGTTTCAGACTTGTGTTTCATTAAGTAGATATACCCATATCTGCTCAAATCATCTGTGAAGGTCAGAAAATAACGATACCCGCCACGAGCATCTACACTTATTGGACTTCATACATCAGTATGTATTATTTCCAATAAGTCAGTAACTCGTTCCATTGTTCTGGAGAACGGAGTTTTAGTCATCTTGCCTATAAGGCATGGTTCACAAGTATCAAATGATTCATAATCAAGTGATTCCAAAAGTCCATCTTTATGGAGTTTCTTCATGCGCTTTACACCGATATGACCCAAATGGCAGTGCCACAAATAAGTTGCACTATAATTATCAACTTTGCATCTTTTGGCATCAGTATTATGAATATGTGTATTACTATGATCGAGATTCAATAAACCATCAACATTCGGTGTATGACCATAGAAGGTTCTATTCATGTAAACAGAATAACAATTATTCTCTGTCTTAAATGAATAACCTTATCGCAATAAACACGATCTAATCATATTTATGCAAACACCAAATAACATTTTTTTAAGTTCAACACTAATCGCGAAAGTACAAGGAGTGTGCGATGATGATCATATCAATCTTGGAACCACTTCCAACACACACCGTCACTTCACCCTCAACTAGTCTCTGTTTATTCTGTAACTCCTATTTCGAGTTACTAATCTTAGCAAATGAACATGTATCAAATGCCCAAGGGTTACTATAAACACTAGTAAAATACACATCAATAACATGTATATCAAATATACCTTTTTTTACTTTTCCATACTTCTTATCCACCAAATATTTGGGGCAGTTTCGCTTCTAGTGACCATTTCCTTTGTAGTAGAAGCACTCATTTTCAGGCTTGGGTCTAGCTTTGGGCTTCTTCCCGGGAGTGACAACTTGCTTGTCATTCTTCTTGAAGTTCCCTTTCTTTCCCTTTGCCCTTTTCTTGAAACTAGTGATCTCGTTTAATCATCAACACTTGATGCTCTTTCTTGATTTCTACCTTCGTCGATTTCTGCATCACGAAGAGCTTGGGAATCATTTTTGTCATCCCTTGCATACTATAGTTCATCACGAAGTTCTAGTAACTTGGTGATGGTGAGTAGAGAACTCTGTCAATCACTATCTTATCTGGAAGATTAACTCCCACTTGATTCAAGCGATTGTAGTACCCAGACAATCTGAGCACATGCTCACTGCTTGAGCTATTCTCCTCCATCTTTTAGCTATAGAACTTGTTGGAGACTTCATCTCTCAACTCAGGTATTTACTTGAAATATTAACTTCAATTCCCGGAACATCTCATATGGTCCATAGCGTTAAAAACGTCTTTGAAGTCCCGATTCTAAGCCGTAAAGCATGGTACACTAAACTATCAAGTAGTCATCATATTGAGCTAGCAAAACTTTCATAACATCTGCATCTGCTCCTGCAATAGGTCTGTCACCTAGCGGTGCATCAAGGACATAATTCTTCTGTGCAGCAATGAGGATAAACCTCAGATTACGGACTCAGTCCGCATCATTTCTACTATCATCTTTCAACTTAGTTTTCTCTAGGAACATATAAAAAACATAGGGAAGCTACAACGCTAGCTATTGATCTACAACATAATTTGCAAAATACTACCAGGACTAAGTTCATGATAAATTATAGTTCAATTAATTATATTACTTAAGAACTCCCACTTAGATAGACATCCCTCTGGTCATCTAAATGATCACGTGATCCAATCACATGAGATGGAGTATTTTTCAATGGTGAACACCACTATGTTGATCATATCTACTATATGATTCACGCTCGACCTTTCAGTCTCCAGTGTTTCGAGGCCATATCTGCATATGCTAGGCTCGCCAAGTTTAACCCAAGTATTATGCGTGTGCAAAACTGGGTTGCACCCGTTGTATGTGAACATAGAGCTTATCACACCCGATCATCACGTGGTGTCTCGGCACGATGAACTGTAGCAACGGTGCATAATCAGGGAGATCACTTGTACCTTGAAATTTAGTAAGGGATCATCTTATAATGCTACTGTCGTACTAAGAAAAATAAGATGCATAAAATATAAACATCACATGCAATCAAAATATGTGACATGATATGGCCATCATCATCTTGTGCTCATGATCTCCATCACCGAAGCATCGTTATGATCTCCATTGTCACCGGCACGACACCTTGATCTCCATCGTAGCATCGTTGTCCTCTCGCCAACTATTGTTACTACGACTATCGCTACCGCTTAGTGATAAAGTAAAACAATTACATGGCGATTGCATTGCATACAAGAAATCAACAACCATATGGCTCCTGGCAGTTGCCGATAACTTTGTTACAAAACATGATCATCTCATACAACAACTTATATCACATCATGCCTTGACCATATCACATCACAGCAAGCCCGGCAAAAACAAGTTATACGTCCTCTACTTTGTTGTTGCAAGTTTTACGTGGCTGCTACGGGCCTCTAGCAAGAACCGTTCTTACCTACGCATCAAAACCACAACGATTTTTCATCAAGTGTGCTGTTTTAACCTTCAACAAGGACCGGGCATAGCGACACTCGATTCAACTAAAGTTGGAGAAATAGACACTCACTAGCCACCTATGTGCAAAGCACGTCGGTGGAACCAGTCTCGCATAAGCGTACGCGTAATGTCAGTCTGAGCCGCTTCATCCAACAATACCACCGAATCAAAGTATGACATGCTGGTAAGCAGTATGACTATTATCACCCACAACTCTTTGTGTTCTACTCGTGCATATAACATCTATGCATAGACCTAGCTCGGATGCCACTGTTCGGGAACACGGTAATTTCAAAAAATTCTAACGATCACGCAAGATCTATCTAGGAGATGCATAGCAATGCTACCTCTTGAGCATGCATTGGTTTTTCCCTTGAAGAGGAAAGGGTGATGCAGCAAAGTAGCACAAGTATTTCCCTCAGTTTTTGAGAACCAAGGTATCATTCCAGTAGGAGGCTCCACGCAAGTCCCTCGTACCTACACAAACAAACAAGAACCTCACAACCAACACGATAAAAGGGTTGTCAATCCCTTCACAGCCACTTGCGAAAGTTAGATCTGATAGAGATAATATGATAAGATAAATATTTTTGGTATTTTTATGATACATATTGAAAAGTAAAGATTGCAAAATAAAGTAGATTGAAAACTTATATGATGGAGAATAGACCCGGGGGCCATAGGTTTTACTAGTGGCTTCTCTCAAGATAGCATAAGTATTACGGTGGGTGAACAAATTACCGTCGAGCAATTGATAGAAAAGTGCATAGTTATGAGAATATCTAGGCATGATCATGTATATAGGCATCACGTCCGCGACAAGTAGATCGAAATGATTCTGCATCTACTACTATTACTCCACACATCGACCGCTATCCAGCATGCATCTAGAGTATTAAGTTCATAAGAATAGAGTAATGCATTAAGCAAGATGACATGATGTAGAGGGATAAATTCAAGCAATATGATATAAACCCCATCTTTTTATCCTCGATGGCAACAATACAATACGTTCCTTGCTGCCCCTGCTGTCACTGGGAAAGGACACCGCAAGATTGAACCCAAAGCTAAGCACTTCTCACTTCTACCATTTCAAGAAAGATCAATCTAGTAGGCCAAACCAAATTGATAATTCGAAGAGACTTGCAAAGATAACCAATCATACATAAAACAATTCAGAGGAGATTCAAATATTTCTTATAGAAAAACTTGATCATAAACCCACAATTCATCGGATCTCGACAAACACACCGCAAAAGAGTATTACATCGAATAGATCTCCAAGAAGATCGAGGAGAACTTTGTATTGAGATTCAAAGAGAGAGAAGAAGCCATCTAGCTAATAACTATGGACCCGAAGGTCTGTGGTAAACTACTCAAAACTCATCGGAGAGGCCTTGGTGACGACATAGAAGCCCTCCGTGATCGATTCCCCCTCCGGCGGAGCGCCGGAAAAGGCCCCAAGATGGGATCTCATGGGTACAGAAGGTTGCGGTGGTGGAAATAGGTTTTCTTGGTGCTCCTGGATGTTTACGGGGTACATAGATATATATAGGCGAAGGAGGTCGGTCAGGGGAGCCACGAGGGGCCCACGAGGCAGGCCGCCCCCTTAGGGCGCGCCCTCCACCCTCGTGGCTGCCTCAGCTGCTTCTTGATGTCCACTCCAAGTCTCCTGGATTGCTTTTGTTCCAAAAAGATCGCCCCCGAAGGTTTCATTTCGTTTGGACTCCGTTTGATATTACTTTTCTTCGAAACACTGAAATAGGCAAAAAACAGCAATTTGGGTTGGGCCTCCGGTTAATAGGTTAGTCCCAAAAATGATATAAAAGTGTATAGTAAAGCCCATAAACATCCAAAATGGGTAATATAATAGCATGGAACAATAAAAAATTATAGATAGGTTGGAGACGTATCAAGCATCCCCAAGCTTAATTCCTGCTCGTCGTCGAGTAGGTAAATGATAAAAACAGAATTTTTGATGTGGAATGCTACCTAGCATATTTCTCAATGTAATTTTCTTTATTGTGGCATGAATGTTCAGATCCAAATGATTCAAGATAAAAGTTCATATTGACATAAGAATAGTAATACTTCAAGCATACTAACAAGTAATCATGTCTTCTCAAAATAACATGGCTAAAGAAAGTTTATCCCTAAAAAATCATATAGTTAGGCTATGTTTGATTTTCATCACACAAAATACTCCCATCATGCACAACCCCGGTTTCAGCCAAGCAATTGGTTCATACTTTTTAACGCGCTTCAACTTTTTTCAACTCTCACGCAATACATGAGCATGAGAAGACAAAAAAGGAGAAAGTCTAACATTGACGAGGCTAATCAACGAGCTATGGAGATGCCCATCAATTGATGTCAACATGAGGAGTAGGGATTGCCATGCAACGGATGCACTAGAGCTATAAATGTATGAAAGCTCAACAAAAGAAACTAAGTGGGTGTGCATCCAACTTCCTTGCTCATGAAGACCTAGGGCATTTTGAGGAAGCCCATCATTGGAATATACAAGCCAAGTTCTATAATGAAAAATTCCCACTTAGTAAATGAAAGTGACAAAATAAGAGACTCTATATCATAAAAATCATGGTGCTACTTTGAAGCACAAGTGTGGAAAAGGATAATAACATTGTCCCCCCTTTTTTGGCCTTTCTTTTATTTATTTATTTATTTGGCCTTTCTTTTTTTCCTTTTTTTCTTTGACCTTCCTTTTTTATAAGGGACGATGCTCTAATAATGATGGTCATCACACTTCTATTTATTTAGAACTCATGGATTACAACTCGATACTAGAACAAGATATGACTATATGAATGCCTCCGGCGGTGTATCGAGATATGCAATGAGTCAAGAGTGACATGTATGAAAATTATGCATGGTGGCTTTGCCACAAATACGATGTCAACTACATGATCATGCAAAAGCAATATGACAATGATGGAGCGTGTCATGATAAACAGAACGGTGGAAAGTTGCATGGCAATATATCTCAGAATGGCTATGGAAATGCCATAATAGGTAGGTATGGTGGCTGTTTTGAGGAAGATATAAGGAGGTTTATGTGTGATAGAGCATATCGTATCACGGGGTTTGGATGCACCGGCGAAGTTTTCACCAACTCTCAAGGTGAGAAAGGGCAATGCACGGTACCGTAGAGGCTAGCAATGATGCAAGGGTAAGAGTCTATATAATCTATGGACTCACATTAGTCATAAAGAACTCATATACTTATTGCAAAAGTTTTATTAGACCTCGAAGCAAAGTACTACTACGCATGCTCCTGGGGGAAGGGATGGTAGGAGTTAACCATCGCGTGATCCCAACCTTCACACATAAGGAAGGCAATCAAAAGAGCACCCCATGCAACAACATTGTTACACAACTTTTACCATACGTTCATGCTACGAGACTTGCCAACTTCAACACAAGTATTTCTCAATTGCATAATTACCCAACTAGCATGACTCTAACATTACCACCTTATATCTCAAAACAATTATCGAGCATCAAATTAATCATAGTATTCAATTCACTTTATATGATAGTTTTTATTATACCTCAACTTGGATGCCTATCATTATAGGACCAAGTTTATAACCATAGAAAATACCATGTTGTTCTAAAAGACTCTCAAAATAATATAAGTGAAGCATGAGAGTTCAATAATTTCTAAAAAAATAAAACCACCGCCGTGCTCTAAAAGATATAAGTGAAGCACATAGAGCAAAACTGTCTAGCTCAAAAGATATAAGTGAAGCACACAGAGTATTCTAATAAATTCCGAATCATGTGTGTCTCTCCCAAAAGGTGTGTACAGAAAGGATGATTGTGGTAAACTAAAAGCAAAGACTCATATCATACAAGACGCTCCAAGCAAAACACATATCATGTGGTGAATAAAAATATAGCTCCAAGTAAAGTTACCGATAGACGAAGACGAATGAGGGGATGTCTTCCGGGGCATCCCCAAGCTTAGACTTTTGGTTGTCGCTGAATTATCTTGGGGTGCCATGGGCATCCCCAAGCTTAGGCTCTTGCCACTCCTTATTCCATAGTCCATCAAATCTTTACCCAAAACTTGAAAACTTCACAACACAAAACTCAACAGGAAATCTCATGAGCTCCGTTAGTGCAAGAAAGAAAAACCACCACTTAAGGTACTGTAATGAACTCATTATTTATTTATATTGGTGTTAAAACTACTGTATTCCAACTTCTCTACGGTTCATACCCCTCGATACTAGCCATAGATTCATCAAAATAAGCAAACACCACACGAAAAAACAGAATCTGTCAAAAACAGAACAGTCTGTAGCAATCTGTAACTTTCAAATACTTCTGGAACTCTAAAAATCCTACCAAAGTAGGAAGTCCTATGCAATTTGTCTATTGATCTACTGCAAAAATAATCAACTCAAAAGCACGTTTCTGTGATTTATTAGAGTTATTCTCGTGCGTGCAAAAGTTTCTGTTTTTCAGCAAGATCAAATTAACTTTCACCCAAGATGAACCTATAGGTTCTACTTGGCATAAACACTAATTAAAACATAAGACCACATCTAAACAGAGGCTAGGTGCATTATTTATTACTAAACAGGAACAAAAAGCAAGGAACAAAAATTGGGTTGCCTCCCAACAAGCGCTATCGTTTAACGCCCCTAGCTAGGCATAAAAGCGAGAATAGATCTAAGTATTGCCATCTTTGGTATTCAATTCATAAGTGGCCCTCATAATAGATTCATAAGGTAATTTTATTTTCTTTCTAGGAAAGTGTTCCATGCCTTTCCTTAATGGAAATTGGAATCTAATATTTCCTTCCTTCATATCAATAATCGCACCAATCGTTCTAAGGAAAGGTCTACCAAGAATAATAGGTCATGAAAGATTGCAATCTATATCAAGAACGATAAAATCTACAGGCACATAATTCCTATTTGCAACAATAAGAACATCATTAATCCTTCCCATAGGTTTCTTAATGGTGGAATCCGCAAGGTGCAAGTTTAAAGAGCAATCATCAAATTCACGGAAACCTAGCACATCACAAAAAAGTTTTTGGAATCGTGGAAACACTAGCACCCAAATCACATTAAGTATAACATTCATGACTTTAATTTTAATTTTAATAGTGGGTTCCCACTCATCATAAAGTTTTCTAGGGATAGAAACTTCTAATTCAAGTTTTTCTTCATAAGATTGCATCAAAGCATCAACAATATGTTTAATAAAAGCTTTATTTTGGCTATAAGCATGAGGAGAATTCAACACAGATTGCAACAAGGAAATGCAATATATTAAATAACAATTATCATAATTAAATTCCTTGAAATCCAAAATAGTGGGTTCATTGCTATGTAAAGTTTTGACCTCTCCAATCCCACTTTTACCAATTTTAGCATCAAGATCTAAAAACTCCGAATCATTGGGACGCCTTTTAACTAAAGTTGACTCATCTCCAATCCCATCATTATCAAGATTCATATTGCAACACAAAGATTTAATAGGAGACACATCAATCACTTTTAGATCTTCATCGTTATTTTCATGAAAACTAGAAGAACACGCTCTTACAAAGCAATCTTTCTTAGCACGCATCCTAGCGGTTCTTTCTTTACACTCATCAATGGAAATTCTCATGGCTTTGAGAGACTCATTGATATCATGCTTAGGTGGAATAGATCAAAGTTTCAAAGAATCAACATCAAGAGAAATTCTATCCACGTTCCTAGCCAATTCAACAACTTTAAGCAATTTTTCTTCAAGCAAAGCATTGAAATTATTTTGAGAATTCTTAAATTCTTTAATACTAATCTCAAAATCAGAGGGCATCTTATTAAAATTTCCATAAGAGTTGTTGTAGGAATTACCATAATTATTAGAGGAATTACTAGGAAACAACCTAGGATTAAAGTTTCCTCTATACGCGTTGTTACCAAAATTATTCCTACCAACAAAATTCACATCCATAAATTCATTATTATTCTCAATCAAAGTAGACAAAGGCATATCATTAGGATCAATAGAAGCACTCTTAGTAGCAAACAATTTCATAAGTTCATCCATCTTTCCACTCAAAACATTAATTTCTTCTATCGCATGAACCTTTTTACTAGTAGATTTTTCGGTGTGCCATTGAGAATAATTAACCATAATATTATCTAGGAGTTTAGTAGCTTCTCCTAAAGTGATTTCCATAAAAGTGCCTCCCGTGGCCGAATCTAAAAGATTTCTAGAAGCAAAATTCAATCCGGCATAAACTTTTTGTATGATCATCCATAAATTCAAACCATGTTTAGGGCAATTACGTATCATTAATTTCATCCTCTCCTAAGATTGTGCAACATGCTCATGACCAAGTTAGTTAAAATTCATAATATCGTTTCTAAGAGAGATGATCTTAGAGGCAGGAAAATACTTAGAGATAAAAGCATCTTTGCACTTATTCCATGAATCAATACTATTTTTAGGCAAAGAAGAAAACCAAGTTTTAGCACGATCTCTAAGCGAAAATGGGAATAACTTCAATTTAGCAATATCATTACCCATGTCTTTCTTCTTTTGCATATCACACAAATCAACAAAGTTGTTTAGATGAGTAGCGGCATCTTCATTAGGAAGGCCGGAGAATTGATATTTCATAACAAGATCCAACAAAGGAGCATTGATTCCACAAGATTCAACATCATTAAGAGGAGCAATCGGAGTGCTAAGGAAATCATTATTATTGGTATTGGAAAAGTCACACAATTTAGTATTATCTTGAGCCATCATGACAAGCAATCCAACACACAAGCACACAAGAGACAAGCGAAAAAGAGGCGAACGGAAAAGAGAGGGCGAATAAAACGGCAAGGGTGAAGTGAGGGAGAGGAAAACGAGAGGCAAATGGCAAATAATGTAATGCGAGGGAGATGAGTTTGTGATGGGTACTTGGTATGTCTTGACTTGAGTGAAGACCTACCCGGCAACGGCGCCAGAAATCCTCCTTGCTACCACTTGAGCATGGGTTGGTTTTTCCCTTGAAGAGGAAAGGGTGATGCAGCAAAGCAGCGTAAGTATTTCCCTTAGTTTTTGAGAACCAAGGTATCAATCCAGTAGGAGGCTCCACGCAAGTCCCTCGTACCTACACAAACAAATAAGAACCTCGCAACCAACGCGATAAAGGGGTTGTCTATCCCTTCACGGCCACTTGCGAAAGTGAGATCTGATAGAGCTAATATGATAAGATAAATATTTTTGGTATTTTTATGATATAGATTGACAACTAAAGATTGCAAAATATAGTAGATTGAAAACTTATATGATGGAGAATAGACCTGGGGGCCATAGGTTTCACTAGCGGCTTCTCTCAAGATAGCATAAGTATCATGGTGGGTGAACAAATTACTGTCGAGCAATTGATAGAAAAGTGCATAGTTATGAGAATATCTAGGCATGATCATGTATATAGGCATCACGTCCATGACAAGTAGATCGAAACGATTCTGCATCTACTACTATTACTCCGCACATCGACCGCTATCCAGCATGCATCTAGAGTATTAAGTTCATAAGAACAGAGTAACGCATTAAGCAAGATGACATGATGTAGAGGGATAAACTCAAGCAATATGATATAAACCCCATCTTTTTATCCTCGATGGAAACAATACAATACGTGCCTTGCTGCCCCTGCTGTCACTGGGAAAGGACACCGCAAGATTGAACCCAAAGCTAAGCACTTCTCCCATTGCAAGAAAGATCAATCTAGTAGGCCAAACCAAACTGATAATTCAAAGAGACTTGCAAAGATAACCAATCATACATAATAGAATTCAGAGGATATTCAAATATTTCTCATAGATAAACTTGATCATAAACCCACAATTCATTGGATCTCGACAAACACACCACAAAAAGAGTTACATCGAATAGATCTCCAAGAAGATCGAGGAGAACTTTGTATTGAGATTCAAAGAGAGAGAATAAGTCATCTATCTAATAACTATGGACCCGAAGGTCTGTGGTAAACAACTCACAACTCATCGGAGAGGCCTTGGCAATGATGTAGAAGCCCTCCGTGATCGGTTCCCCCTCTGGTGGAGCATCGGAAAAGGCCCCAAGATGGGATCTCATGGGTATAGAAGGTTGCGGCGATGGAAATAGGTTTTCATGGTGCTCCTGGATGTTTTCGAGGTACGTAGATATATATAGGCGAAGGAGGTCAGTCAGGGGAGCCACGAGGGGCCCACGAGGCAGGGGGCGCGCCCGCCCCCCTTAGGGCATGCCCTCCACCCTTGTTGCCTCCTCGGCTGCTTCTTGACGTCCACTCCAAGTCTCCTAGATTGCGTTTGTTCCAAAAAGATCGCTCCCGAAGGTTTCATTCCGTTTGGACTCCGTTTGATATTCTTTTTCTTCGAAACACTGAAATAGGGAAAAAGAAGCAATTTGGGTTGGGCCTCCGATTAGTAGGTTAGTCCCAAAAATGATATAAGAGTGTATAGTAAAGGCCATAAACATCCAAAACGGATAATATAATAGCATGGAACAATAAAAAATTATAGATACGTTGGAGACGTATCAAGCAACAAGAGGAGAGAGTGTGTCCACGTACCCTCGTAGACCGAAAGCGGAAGCGTTTAGTTAACGCGGTTGATGTAGTCAAACGTCTTAGCGATCCAACCGATCCAAGTACCGAACGCACGACACCTCCGCAATCTGCACACGTTCAGCTCGGTGACGTCCCTCAAACTCTAGATCCAGCTGAGGCCGAGGGAGAGTTCCGTCAGCACGACGGCGTGGTGAAGGTGATGCTGAAGTTACCCGCGCAGGGCTTCGCCTAAGCACTATGATGATATGACCGAGGTGGAAAACTATGGAGGAGGCACCGCACACGACTAAGAGATTGTCTGTTGTGTCTTTGGGGTGCCCCCTGCCCCCGTATATAAAGGAGGGGAGGAGGAGGACAGCCAACAAGGGGCGCACCAGGGAGAGGGGAGTCCTACTAGGACTCCAGTCCTAGTAGGATTCGGCCCCACCCTTTTTTACTTCTACCGGAGGGGGAAAAGGGGAAGGAGAGGGAGTAGGAGAAGGAAAGGGGGGTGGCGCCCCCTTCCCAAGTCCAATTCGGCCTCCTGCCCAAAGGGGGGCGCACCAGCCCCTTGTGGATTGGTGTGCTTCCCTCTTATGGCCCATAAGGCCCATAACTTCTCTCAAGGGGTTCCGGTAACCTCCCGGTACTCCGGAAAAATGCCCGAAACATTCAGAACCATTCCGATGTCCAAATGCAACCTTCCAATATATGAATCTTTATGTCTCGACCATTTCGAGACTCCTTGTCACGTCCATGATCTCATTCGGGACTCTGAACAAACTTCGGTACATCATATCACTTAAACTCATAATACCAATCGTCATTGAACGTTAAGCGTGCGGACCCTACGAGTTCGAGAACTATGTAGACAGGACCGAGACACGTCTACGGTTAATAACCAATAGCGGAACCTGGATGCTCATATATTGGTTCCTACATATTCTACGAAGATCTTTATCGGTCAAACCGCATAACAACATACGTTATTCACTTTGTCATCGGTATGTTACTTGGCCAAGATTTGATCGTCGGTATCATTATACCTAGTTCAATCTCATTACCGGAAAGTCTCTTTACTCGTTCCGTAATACTTCATCCCGCAACTAACTCATTAGTTACAATGCTTGCAAGGCTTATAGTGATGAGTATTACCGAGAGGGCCCAGAGATACCTCTCCGAAACACGGAGTGACAAATCCTAATCTCGATATATGCCAATCCAACAAACACCTTTGGAGACACCTGTAGAGCACCTTTATAATCACCATTTTACGTTGTGATGTTTGGCAGCACATAAAGTGTTCCTTCGGTATTCGGGAGTTGCATAATCTCATAGTATGAGGAACTTGTATAAGTCATGATGAAAGCAGTAGCAATGAAATTGACACGATCGTAATGCTAAGCTAACGGATGGGTCATGTCCATCACATCATTCTCCTAATGATGTGATCTCATTCATTAAATGAAAACACATGTCTATGGTTATGAAACATAACCATTTTTGATTAACAAGCTAGTCAAGTAGAGGCATACTAGGGACTATAAGTTTTGTCTATATATTCACACATGTACTAAGTTTCCGGTTAAGACAATTCTAGCATGAATAATAAACATCTATCTATCTATCTTATATTATATACTTAAAACGATAGAAAACGAACGATGAAGATTTATCTCTTTAGAGTTATGATTTTTGAACAGCCTAGATTTAACAGTTCACGTAATAGAATTATTTTTTCAACCACCACGTGGTAGAATCAAACCTGACCAAATAAACCGATTACACAAGTTTGTCACGTGTATTGTTTACCAAAGGTAGTCAACGTGAGTCTGTTAAGGACACGTTAAAAAAGATACAATGGGGCACCAAGCCAACCCAAGCACGTAGGTTCCCAGAAACTTAAAAGGAAAGCACATAGGTTTAAGAAAAACATATAGGTTCCAAGAAAAGGAAATACGTACTAAGTATATATCCACCTGCAAACTTCCGTGGACTCAAATTTGTAACAGGGCAGCACATGTATGTAGCCCCGCAAAAAAAAAAAGCACACCCATGTATGTAGAAAAAAAAAGCAAATACGTGCATGCAGTAGAAAAAGTGAATAAACAAGTTCGTCTCCATATGGACTAAATCAAATGTGTTGTTGATCGCGAATTTTGGCGGCTTAGATTTAAAAGTAATACGTACTAGAGTATTTTTTAACAAGTTCCACTGAGGGGACGATACGGACTCCCGCCACAGTGCATGCACAAGTTGCCGAACCGTCATGCATTACATCTGGTCTCGATGGATACTGCACGCATGCATATCAATAGACGTGATAATCAAATCTAAGACAAATTAGGGATGGACTCAAGTCAAATATGAGATGTGCTTCAAATATTTTCTCTTTCCAAACTGCCGGACCTACACTAATTGCGGCATGATTATACCTATATCAAGAATTTTGCCATCCTGAAATCCCGGAGCAGTCTGGTTTGGGCACCGGCTGCAATGCAGTGATGCCATCATCCATGATGTTATCATGAACATGAAGTTATAGCATCAGCAAGAGCCATATCTCTAACTCAAAAAAGAGCACGAGCCACACCTGTTTTATTTTCTTTGCACGTTGTCACGAAATAGATACGATCAATTGATGATGACAATATGAAAATTTGCATCTTACGAATTCACTTCAGTAGATATTCAAATTAATATTACTGAATTTTGAAAGCATAGCCCTATTTTACAAAATGATATTATTAATAGAAAATGCCAAAAAAACAGTACTCATATGAATCCGTAAGGACGTCGATAACTGCCACACGTGTGGCAAGAAAGGAGACGCATCACACGTCTCTAATGCAAATAGATTGTCACGTCATCGCATGCATGCATGCGAGAATCTTTTCAGATTTCCAGTTTTTAAAATATTTTATCTCTTAAACGAAATATCCGATTGAAGATCCGCTTTCACCATCAAATCCCTCGCGACGAGATCTTCAAAACTAGATCTCATATCGATATATTTCGGCGTTTTTTTTTGATTAAAAGTTGCCATGTCTGTTGCACATGAATTGCCATGATATTTACACTGAAGTTGCCATGATATGTTTTAACTATTTTCTTTTACATTTAAAAGTAAATTTTAACATATTATAAAATGGAGAATTAAGAAACTAGACTTGCCATGCACCATAAACTAAATTGCCATGATACATGCACTTAAAATTGCCATTGTTCAATAAAAAAAATTCATGGTCAAAGTACTGAAATTGCCATCATAAAAAAACTAAAATTGCCATGATCTACAAACTAAAATTGCCACATGGCAACTTTAGTTTAAGCACTATGGCAACTATAGTGTAAACATCATGGCAACTTCTGGTTAAAAAAAATTCGTCGAAACATATCAACATGGGGTCTAGTTTTGAAGATCACGTCGAGACGAATTTAATGGTGAAAACAGATTTTTAGTTTGCTTTTTTATTTAGGAGATAAAACATTTTTAAGCCGAAAACCAAAAAGATTTCTGCTGATGTTATCTATTCATACGCGGCAAAATGAGACGTTCGTTTTCTGATCCGTAAACAGCTAAAGATTGAAACAAATTGTACATAGATATTGTTGAATGAAGAAAACAGAATAAAAAGATAACACGCCAAAAAAATACTTAAGTATATCAAACATATATTTAGCTACAAATTAATATTACTGGATTTTGAAAGTATAACCCTGTTTTTATAAATGATATTCTTAACAGAAAATGTCAAAAAAATACAGTAATCATATGAATCCATAGAAAGTGAAAGATTGAAATTTTTTGTACAAAGATATTATGTAATGAGAGAAACCCAATACAAAAATAACACGCCAAAACATAGATTTAGCTATAAGATTTATATAAAAAATATATTTATAATTGAGATAAGTGGAGACATGCATAAATCATGATAAATTGCAATGTTCATGACAAATGGAGTTTGCGGAGAAGTTTTACACAGGGTAGGATCAAATATTTTAAAAAGTATCTTATAAGGCATGCATGAAATCGAGAAGTGGGATGACATATCAATACAAATGTGCCACGTGTGCAAGTGAGCATATTGTATGAGACAAGAAAAATGGTGTTGTTCCGGCAAAAATGAAAGTCTGGACCAACAAATCATACTAATGTGCAAAAGGATATAAGTTTGCACAAAGCAGCATGGATTTAATCTATGTCAAGACCAGGCAAGGGATACATGTTTCAACAATTGTTGGTCGACATACACACCTTACAAGGACAAGCGGCATATACAGTTCAAAGAATAATATAGATGCATGAAAGCATATCTAGATACATGTCACTTCACAAACACAAAACAAATGCATTATGGCTACCAGAGGACGTAGGAAGAGGAATGCAAAGTTAAGTATGATTCATGTATTTCAATTTAAGAAAATAGGGGTGAAGAGATTCACACTCTGGGATGAGGTGTGCAAGAAATAACCTTCAAAATAGTTTGAAGGTTCTTGATTTTGCACCACAGACAAAATACCATTGCCCATTTGGGTCAGACGATAATGATTTTCTTGGCTAAAGACCAATATTTGCATAGTAAAAATGAATGGTAGTGCATGTCTGGGGAAATAATATTATCTTAAGATACTAATTTTTTAAGTGCTTTGGCTATTGGGTTTTTTAATGAGATAGGTCTATCTATCAACACATCAACGTCTAGCTGCGCAATTGCGCGGATCACCCAGCTAGTTTATCATGAATTAAGGAAATAAATAATAACTTTATTATTGCCTCTATGGAATATTTTCTTCAATTTAGACTGACCAGTTTATGTAATTTGGTATAAAAAATAATTGCAAAAATGGTGGCTACTCGATTGAAGGCTTTGTTACCAAAAATTATCAGCCCAACATAGAGTGCATTTGTTCTGGAAAGATTGATAACGGATAATACTTTAGTGGCCTATGAATGTTTTCACACAATCAAGAACAGAAGAGAAGGTAGATATGGCTTATGTGCTATAAAACTTGACATGCACAAAGCATACGATAGAGTCGAGTGGCCTTTCTTGAAGGAGATTATGTTGAGATTGGGTTTTCGTCGAGAATGGGTGAATTTGATTATGCAATGCATCTCAACTGTCGAATACAGAGTAAGGATCAATGCGGAGGAAAGTGAGAGTTTCAAGCCTACTAGAGGGTTGAGGCAGCGTGATCCGTTATCACCATACCTCTTTCTGCTGTGCACAGGGGGGTTGAATGCCTTGCTGACGCATGTTGAGGACAACAGAAACATATCAGGAGTTAAAGTATGTAGAGACGCCCTGCCAGTCACAAACCTTCTCTTTACGGATGATTCATTGATCTAGATGAACACCAACTAACATAATGCAGCGGCCCTGAAATCCGCATTAGACTTATATTGTGCGGCGTCGCGACAGCTAGTAAGCGTGGAGAAGTCAAGTATTTTCTTTAGTCCTAATACAACGGTAGAGATCAGAGAAAAAAAAGTGTACAACGCTGAATTTAGTGACGGAGGCAATGAATGACAAATACTTGGGTTTGCCAGCAAATGTTGGCGTTGATAAAACAGACTACTTTAAATTTCTGATTGAACAAATTGTTAAGAAAATTAGTGGTTGGAAGGAAAAATTACTGTCTGCCGGGGGGAAGGAGATCCTGCTCAAGGCTGTGATCCAAGCCATACCTACCTATGCAATGTCGGTCTTTAAAATTCATTAAAAAAATCTGTAAAGGAATCATTGACGCGATTACGCATTTCTAGTGAGGCAACGATGAGAACCAGAGGAGGATGCACTGGATGGCCTGGTGAAAAATGTGTGTACCAAAAAACCAAGGAGGAATGGGATCCCGTGATATCCACTGTTTCAACCAGGGTTTGCTTGCCAAACAGGCATGGCCTCTCATTGATAATCCTGATTCCTTGTGTGCTACTATTCTGAGGGCCAAGTACTATCCTCATGGCGATTTTATGAAGGCCAAGCCAAAACGTGGTGCTTCCTTCACCTGGCAAAAGCATCATGGCAGGCATAACTACTCCGAAACATGATATTTGGCGAGTGGGGAATGGACATAATATCAATATTTGGGAAGATGCCTGGATCCCAAACTGTGCCACTAGAAAGATTGTGACCCCTAGGAGGGGACAATTATTACCAAAAGTGGGTGACCTGATTGACCCTGCCTCCAATAATTGGCATGAGGACCTGATTAGAAAAACTATGTGGCCCATTGACGCACAACAGATTCTTTCAATCCCACTTTCGCAACATGATATGACAAACTTCATTGCCTGGAGTTATACAAAAAATGGTATATTCTCGGTTTGGTCTGCTTACTCTGTGAAGTGGAATTATCAGTATGGAAGTAAACTAAAATATTCTAATGGGATGAGGCGAATCACACATAATCCTATATGGTGTCAAATATGGAAGTTATCTTGTCCGGCGAAACTAAAAAATTTCATATGGCGTACATTACATGGCACTCTCCCATGCCGGGTAACACTCGCTAACAGACACATGAAGGTCTCGCCCTCTTGCCCTAATTGCTCTCAAGGTTTAGAAGATACAAAATACATGCTTTTCCACTGTAGTAAAGCAAAGGAGGTTTGGAAGAAACTAGGGATGGATGAGATTATTGATAAAGCTTGCAAGGTTGATCGTACTGGAGAGGCGATATTGGAATACCTTCTACTTCTTCCAGACCAAGATTTGAGTATTATGGGGTACCAAAATATACAGGAAATGATAGCTATTTCAGCTTGGTACCTATGGTGGAAAGACGAAAATTAGTGCACAAAGAATTAACTCAGAATGCAAATCAGATATCAATGGTGATCAAGCACTCACATCCAACTTTGTAAATGCATCATCTCCAAAGGCGTCCATGAAAAGGGGGGTTGGTACTGTCCTCCTAGGGGTTTTGTGAAACTTAATGTTGATGCCTCCTTTCATCATGACATGCTGAAGGGTACGGTGGGGGCAGTCTTCAGAGACGACAAGGGTAGGTTTATTGCAGGAGGAAATGGAAAAATTGACTATTGTGCGGATGTTCTGATGGCTGAAGCTCTAGCAATCAAATTTGGCCTAACACTGGCACAAAGGGCGGGGTGTAATCGCATAATCATCAACTCAGACAATCTGAAAGTAATTGAGACCATGCAGAATGGAGGACAATCAGCGGGTGCGGTGGTGACAATTTTGAGGACCGCTTTCACTATGCCTGTGATTTTTCATAACTAGATTCGAACACTGTAATAGAGAGGCAAATAAAGTAGCTCATGAACTTGCTAGATTAGCTAGATTTTCTTTGACTTTAGACTGGTTTGAGGAGCCCCTAAATGAAATTGTACTGATCCTTGAATAAAGTTTCGTTTTAATTCAAAAAAAAAAAGCTGGGCAGTAGCCACTGGAAATGGATGCAATACCACTATTACACATATGGAGCTTAGCCCTGAACCTCAAACGGGCCACACGCCATTTTAGCATGAGCGCTGCTATACATGTGATGAAGTTATGGTTGACTCGCAAACCAACGTCTGATTGGATGGTTAGAGGGACTGTAGTATCTCCAGTCCGCCCGGGTTCAAGTTCTAGTACTCGCATTTATTCTTGATAATTTCGTCTTCTAATTATAGTCACGTGATAACTTACATTGATGTCCATACCAAATTTCTAAAAATATTACTACATTATATTGTTATGAATTTGTGTTTATCCAATCTTTTAAGCATTTTAAGTCAATACTTGCAAGTTGTACTGAATTTTAGATTGTTTCAATGCTAGGAATTAGTTGGATTACTGGAAGCAACTAAAGAAGTCCGAGGAATGGAATGACGATGTGTATTAATTCTTGGATTTTTATTCTCAACATTTTTTTTCCTGAACACGCAAAGCTTACGTATCATTTCATTTATAGAAGGAATAGAATGAGTACAACGGTGGTACAACACATTACACGAACATAGGTAGGCGTGAACATGATGCCGGAGCAGAAAGACAAGGGATGCTCGGCCCGAACAAAGAAACAACACAACTAGAACCAACCCAATCCCAACCAGGAGCGACAATGCCGAACCAGCAATAACCCTCAACCGCCAAGCCAACACCGGGGATACCGTGAGCGAGCAAGATAGCGCCCCTTTAAGAAGGAAGACAATGCTGAGACATCTTCGCCATCCGGTCCGGAGTAGCCAGACCTAGGGTTGACCTCGGGCTCGAAGAGGGCCACAGCTGGAGGCCATGACAACGCCTTCAAGACAGAAAAACGACACTCACGGGCGCCGCCGCTGCCAGCACCGGCAAGCAATGCAAATATTGTAAACACTTTTTGTTGCATTGTGCGCACGCCTACTTTTCTTTTTGCATGATATATGTGGCTCATTCATATAATAAAGATTATAGTACAAGTCACAGACCGACATGACAAAACTGAAAAGGCAACAAAACGTCTTCGAGCTTGACACCAACGCCCGTCACACGCCTCTGGCACCACCACAGCAGCCACCGGAAGAAAAAAAAAGATGGATAACCTCCACACCCGAGCTCGACGTGGCTCCATGACTGATATGCAGCCTTGCGGATCTCCAAGGTGGCTCGCCGAAGGCGAAACCATTAGCCTTGAAAAAATCAGACCAGGGCAACACCCGGACACGCCATCAAACTCCAGATCTGATACCCTCACATGACTAAGATGTTGGAGTAGGAAACCATACCTGCCATCCACGAACCACGAACCCAGCACACGTTCCTTCTTCCAGATGTCATTGACGCATACCACAATCTGCATCTGTTCCTCGACTACCTCCCAAGCTCCGCGCCGATGTTGGTGCAGACGTCATCACAATGCGGAACCCGAGGACACATGTCCACCACAAGTATGCCGCTGCCGCCACGACATCCCCTCTTGAACAAACTGGTTACCAAATACATCACCGAGTCACCGACCATAGAGACGATTGCCTCGCCGGACAAGAATCCGGAGCTTCTTTATTCATCATCGCCTTCGCTGTTGCCGGAGCCAATACGTCGAACGACCCATAACCCTAAGCTTCTTGGGCCCTAAAAGCTAAAGCTAAAACAATCCACACGTGCGGGATCCGGCAACCCCCCCCCC
>NC_041387.1:86213945-86218986 GCF_002162155.2 Triticum dicoccoides | reverse complement strand
CGACAACCAATAGGTCACCAGCGGAGGAGAGCCGCCGAAAGACGGCGCTGGAAGGAGCGGCTCTCCTGGTGGTGGCGGCTAGGTTTAGCTACCAGGAGAAAAACTGCGCGTGCCTACTCGTGCGATCAAGATGTACTCTCTTTGTTTTTATTTACTCTGCATACTAGTTTTGACTGAAGTCAAATTATATAAAGTTTGACCAAGTTTGTAGAAAACAATATGAAAATTTACAGTATCAAATTTATATGATATGAAAATATATGCAATGATGAATCCAATGATATATATTAGATGGTGTATATGCTAATATATTTTTCTACAAACTTGTTGAAAGTATATAAAGTTTGACTTTAGACAAACCTAATATACGGAGTAAATAAAAACGGACCAGGTATGTAAAGCCATATTTGCCATATTGTGCTGTAACTCGTATCGGCTATTTAAAGTTACATATATAGTAAAATCAACCGTCTTTTACTCCAAAAATTATATCTATGAAACCCTCCTAATGTTTCCGGTGATCTTGTTCCTCTTTGTTGTATGTCTCCTCTCCACCTCCGTCTCTGCATCATATTCGCCCAACATTTTTCGTCTCCGGTCAGTGACTCTTCCTCTAGCTCTCCGTCATTTCCTCCAACATTGTCGAGCATGTTGATGTTTGGAGCTAAAGAAGGCGACACATCAAGTGACTATTGGTCAACGTGGTTGGGCTTCACTTGTTAAAAGACACTTTTTTTGAACCTCTTAAACACATTTATCTCTAGGCTCAAATTCTTTCCTCCCTAGCGTTCTGTATCTCGGCCTTTTACGCATCTAATTTGTTTCATCTCCCTCGGCCTTTTACGCACCTAAGTTGCTACAAAATTCATCGCACAACTTGTCTAGTTACTCAGGATGCGAAAATCATAGCTACAAGGAGTACATACACATATATTTTCTGAATGTTATACAATATCATGAACATGTGAGTTCATTTGCACATAAACGACGCCCAGAGTGTTAAGGCCAAACCATCAATACACAAAAGCTCAACAACACAACACGGTTTGACCAATTTTGAGATTCCTCTCTCTGGTCCACTTACCTTAATAGGCATGTATTTCGATTGAACTTCTGAAACAAAACCAGTACATTCATCAGCCCTTTATGACTTTCTGGAAAATTTGCAACAGTCAGAATCATAGCTCCAATGCCCGCTTGCTCTCTCTCCCAAATCAACCTTCTACTGCAACCTCAACAAAATTCCCCATCCCCAATCCGAGTTGCACTGCATCACCTCACATCATCGTGGAACCCGCAGCGTCGAGCTCCAGTAGCTGCTGCATCAGCAACCTGGCGTTTGGCGTTCCCCACCAATCCACCATGGCCCCTTCCTCTCCTTGCATTAACTTAGAGCATCTCCGGCCGTTGGCACCCCAGGGGTGCGTAAAATCGCCGCCTGGGGGGAACCTGGCGCAAAAAATCGGCCTGGGGGCGAGTGAGTTCCCAGCCACCGACCTCAGGGCCGCCCCCAGACATCATTTTTGTAAAAAAAAACTAGTATTCGACAAAGTTCGGCTAAAATTCGACAAACTGGGCATATATTAGACATGTTCGACATTTTACATAGCAAATTTATTTTTAAAAAAGGATGGAACTACAACTACGGGCCGAAGAAGTCGCTGAGCGCGGCGAAGTCACCGACGTCGCCACCATCCTCGCCGTCGTCGTCGTCGTCGTTGGCCTTCTCCTCCTTGACGCGGCCGCCCCTGCTGGACCCCGGCCCGGCGTCGCCTTGGCGGATCGGTGGCGGTGGCGGCGCGTCGTCGTCGAGGACGACGACGCCTCCTTTGTCGCGGACCCGGCGCCGATGTTCGAAGTGCTCTAGGGCACGGCGCTGGCGCTCCATCTCCATGTGTACCTAGTCATCGCGCACCCATTTCAGGGCCGCCACCTCGTCGAGCTCCCCGGCGCCGTGCTCCGTCTTCACGGCGAGGAGCCTCGGCTCCCTTTTCACGGTCGCGAGCCCCGGCTTCATCTTCACGGCGGGGAGTCTCGGCTCCCTTTTCACGGTCGCGAGCCCCGGCTCCGTCTTCTGTTTGACGAAGCGTGGAGGAGCCGAGGAGGAGGCGCGCCGGTCGCCCTCATTTATGACGATGTCAGCGCTGCGAGTGCGCCGGCCGAGCGGCGTCTCCGATGCGGGCTTGGCCTTGACGCCGAACACCGCCGGTGAGCCGAGGAATGGGAAGAGGAGCGGGAGGCGGAGTGGGAGGAGGAAGTTGAGGAGGAACCTCCTGGGCATCCATTGCCCGGCGCTCCGACGGTGGACCGGGGCGCCCGCCGCGGCAGGGTATGCCAGCGGCGGGTCGTTGCCGCCCTCGAGGTGCTCCAGCACGTCCTGGAGCGTGCGGCCGGGGGCATGTTGGGGAACGCAGTAATTTCAAAAAAATTCCTACGCACACGCAAGATCATGGTGATGATATAGCAACGAGAGGGGAGAGTGTTCGTCCACGTACCCTCGTAGATCGTAAGCGGAAGCATTATGACAACGCGGTTGATGTAGTCGTACGTCTTCACGATCCGACCGATCCAAGCACCGAACGTACGGCACCTCCGAGTTCAGCACACGTTCAGCTCGATGACGGTCCCCGGGCTCCGATCCAGCAAAGCTTCGGGGATGAGTTCCGTCAGCACGACGGCGTGGTGACGATGATGATGCTCTACCAGCGTAGGGCTTCGCCTAAACTCCGCGACGATATGAGGAATATGGTGGAGAGGGGCACCGCACACGGCTAAGGAACGATCCGTAGATCAACTTGTGTGTCTCGGGTGCCCCCCCGCCCCCGTATATAAAGGAGCCAAGGGGGAGGAGGCGGCCGGCCAAGGAGGGCGCGCCAAGGGGGGAGTCCTACTCCCACCGGGAGTAGGACTCCCTTCTTTCCTAGTTGGAATAGGAGAAGGAGGGGAAGAGGAGGAAGAGGGGAAGGAAAGGGGGGGCGCCGCCCCCTTCCCTTGTCCTATTCGGACTAGGAGGGGGAGGGGCATGCGGCCCCCTCCTGGCTCCTTCTCTCTTCTCCCTCGTGGCCCATGTAGGCCCATTAACCCCCCGGGGGGTTCCGGTAACCTCCCGGTACTCCGGTAAAATGCCGATTTCACCCGGAACCATTCCGATGTCCAAACATAGGCTTCCAATATATCAATCTTTATGTCTCGACCATTCCGAGACTCCTCGTCATGTCCGTGATCACATCCGGGACTCTGAACAAACTTCGGTACATCAAAACTTGTAAACTCATAATAAAACTGTCATCGAAACGTTAAGCGTGCGGACCCTACGGGTTCGAGAACTATGTAGACATGACCTAAAACCATTCTCGGTCAATAACCAATACCGGGACCTGGATGCCCATATTGGTTCCTACATATTCTATGAAGATCTTTATCGGTCAAACCGCATAACAACATACGTTGTTCCCTTTGTCATCGGTATGTTACTTGCCCGAGATTTGATCGTCGGTATCCAATACCTAGTTCAATCTCGTTACCGGCAAGTCTCTTTACTCGTTCTGTAATACGTCATCTCATAACTAACTTATTAGTTATAATGCTTGCAAGGCTTAAGTGATGAGTATTACCGAGAGGGCCCAGAGATACCTCTCCGACAATCGGAGTGACAAAACCTAATCTCGAAATACGCCAACTCAACATGTACCTTCGGAGACACCTGTAGTACTCCTTTATAATCACCCAGTTACATTGTGGCATTTGGTAGTACCCAAAGTGTTCTTCCGGTAAACGGGAGTTGCATATTTCTCATAGTTGCAGGAACATGTATAAGTCATGAAAAAAGCAATAGCAGAATACTAAACGATCAAGTGCTAAGCTAACGGGATGGGTCATGTCAATCACATCATTCTTCTAATGATGTGATCCCATTAATCAAATGACAACACATGTCTATGGTTAGGAAACATAACCATCTTTGATTAATGAGCTAGTCAAGTAGAGGCATACTAGTGACTATATGTTTGTCTATGTATTCACACATGTATCATGTTTCCGGTTAATACAATTCTAGCATGAATAATAAACATTTATCATGATATGAGGAAATAAATAATAACTTTATTATTGCCTCTAGGGCATATTTCCTTCAGGGCACCCCACCATACGCGGCGCCCCTAGCTGTTCTTGACGCCGCCCACCACCGGCACCCCGTTGGTGGACGCCAGCCTCTGCTCCTGGCGGTGCTGGAAGTACGCCGCCCACGACGCGTGGTTGTCGGCGGCGTACTAGGGGAGGGTGAGCTGCTCCTCCATCAGGGAGGCTCGCACGCGGTCGACCTCGGCGGCGAAGGCGGGGCGCGCCTCGACGTCGGGCACCGGGGAAATGGGCACACCCCCGTTGCTGAGCCTCCACCCCGTCGGCCCGGCGCGCATGTCCGGTGGCGCCGGGATGTTCGCCTCGAAGAGTAGCCAGGCCTGCCACTCGTGGAGAGAGCGGAGGCCGAAGCCGTTGGCCGCCGCCGCGTCATCGGAGAATCGCGCGGCCATCGGGCTCGGGAGAGAGAGAGGGGAGGGAAGAAACGTCGGTGAGCGGCTGCGCACGGGGAAAGAGGGAGAGCTCGGCGGCGGTCGAATGGGCGGATGTGGGCTGGTGTGGCCAGAGGCGAGGGAGGCCACCGGCTTATATAGCCCGTGTAGTGTGTACGCGTGGCGGGAGGGGAGGCGTCGCCGCATCGCCCGTGAGGAATCAATGGCAAGGCTGACCGGTGGCAGCCTTGCCATTGATTCCACGCAGGAAACCGAGGCGTTCCGATGACGACGAGGCGAACGTCGCTGACTCGACGGGCCGGCGGCTTTTTCGCGCCAAAACCGCTCGCCCCAGTGCCCCCGAGCACCCCCAGCGTGCCAGGTTCGTCCTGGGTCCGCCGGCGCTGATTTCGGCCCAACCTGACGAAAAACGGGCTCCTAGGGCGCGACTGGGCCTTTTTTCGGCGCCGGCGCGAAAAAATCGCCTGGGGGGCGTGTTGGGGGCGCGGCTGGAGATGCTCTTACTCCCG
>NC_041387.1:86207260-86213442 GCF_002162155.2 Triticum dicoccoides | reverse complement strand
CTTCTACCCACCTCTCTGGATCCTCTCCTCCCTAACCACCTCCACTGCCGCGCCATCCTCCTCGTTCTTCCCGCACCAAGCTTCGCACAGGCCTCCTCCCGCCGCCCCCTGGCAGATGTGTCGGCGCGGCGGCCACATCAGAGGAATCTTCTCCATTCTCCGTGCTCCCTCTGTCCGGTAGTGGAACATACCCCTCCCAACGGCCAGACACTTGTCTCTTGCTCCCCTATGCTTCACCTTCACTGCTTGAAAATAAGAGGAGATAGGAGAGGGGCACGTTTTCTTCCTTTCCGGAGCCGGCGTGGAGGAGACAGAGGTAGCTGACGAGCCGCAGAAGCGACGGTGGCGGAGTACAAATGATGGTGGCGGGCATGAGCGGTGGTGGGTGGTAGAAGGTGGGGAGGGGAGGCGTCTGTGGTCTGCAACATCCATGTGAGAGACGAAGATTCAAATTTTCCAACGCCGATGGACAGCTATTGGAGTGGAGAGGCGCGGTCGGAGAACGATGATTGTGGATTTTCTGCAGAAGACGGGGGATTGGAGGGACGGACGGCAAGTCGTGAAGGAGAGACCGGATATAAGTTATTTTTTTTATTTGGCTGTTGTTGCTTTGTGGAGGTCCCCCACGTGTTAGAGTAGGAGGATGAAGGCGAGTGAACTCACCACCAATTCAAATCTTTAGAAGTAGGATAGGAAAGATAACAGAATTGAAGTTAACATATTACTTCATTTGATTTGAGGGACAAATTTTTTCGGACGGAGGAAGTACATATATATGTCCCCACAAAATACACTTCTCCATAAACACGGTAATAGTGTACATATTGTCACCCTACTGTTGTTTGGATTAGAGCCTAAACAGCTTCATGAATGATAGCATCTTGGAGCCTAATTTGCACCAGAACGGTGATCATAATAATTGCTAGAACATGCAAAAATTATTGAAGAACTTATTTGCTGCACATGTTAACACATCACCAAATGGTGGATCTCTGTCTTCCAATCTTGAGTCATGGCTGCGACTGCAATTGCTGCTGCTGCTGTTGTTCTTGGTCATCTTTAGCAACTCTTGGATGCTGTTGCAAGGCCTCCTGCCTCTTGCCCCACAGCAGAAGATACAGGCCACTTATCACAATCACAGATCCCACCACACTGCATGCATGCATACACGTTTGCAAAGCATAAGTTTCAGATGCCAATCATGCCATGGGTAAACAGACACATGCATGAATCTCTATAGGTGCAGTGTGTTTGCACCTTCCAAGGTAGAGCGGTTCATGCAGGACAGTGAAGTCCATGATGCAGACGATGACCTGAGACACCGGGATGAAGGCGGCCACGAACACAGCCCCCCGCTTCTGGATGCACCACGTCAGCAGCACGAAGGACATGCCGGTCGCGACCACGCCCTGAATTTATTCAGGCAAAATCAGTGGCAAGCCAGCTGCATATTGTAGCAAGCAATTGAGATTTCAGAAGCATATACGTATGAGGGCTGGTTGGTTGGTTACTTACGGAGTAGAGGACGGGGATGATCTGGAGCTTGTCGGTGATGATCCAGGCGGAGAGGTTGCGCTGCACGCAGAGGCCAACTACGGCGACCTGGAGGAAGCTGAAGGTGGACAGGAAGGCGTTGCAGGAGTAGACGTAGGGGTACTTCCTGGCGATCCTGCCCTGAAGCAGGTACCAGCAGGCGAGGCAGACGCAGTTGCCGAGGATCGCCACCGTTCCCAGCGTCCACAGCCTGCCGGAGTCGGTTGCCGGGGACGGTGGGGAAGAAGGGGGGCGGTGGAGCTGGTGGGCGCTGTTGGCGTGGGTGAGGGCCACGCCTCTGTAGAAGGTGAGCAGCATGGCGCCGGCGAGCGAGACGAGCGTGCCGGCGAGCTTGGCGGCGCCGGTGGCGGCCCTGAGGTGGAGCGACTCGGAGCGGGTGGCGACGGCAAGCACGAAGGTGAGCACAGGCGCGATGTTGGAGAAGGCGCTGACGAAGGTCGCCGTGGTGTAGCGCAGCCCCACGAAGACCGTGTACTGTCTCATCGCCGCCCTGCCACCATGCAAGATGGTGTAGTAGTACAAGAAATGATCCAGCCGTTGTTACTTAGTTCGAAGATCGAACAGAGAAGATTTGATCAAGGAAAGAAAGAGTACCCGAGCGCGGCGCTGATGAAGAGGTGGGCGAAGATCTCGAGCGTCATCTTGGGCCTCGACTTGCTGATGGATGAGACCAATCAACCGAAGATGAGAAAAAGGCTATGTATGGATGATGTCGTGTGGACTCACTCACCCCTCTCTCCAGTGCGCGATGGGGCCGAGGAAGATGGCGGCGGCGAGCTGCTGCAGCGTGACGAGCACGAGCGGGTCGAGGCCGCCGGCCATGGCCACCTTGACCAGCGCCACCATCACCGCCGACAACACGTTGAGCGCCAGCATCACCACGGTCGGCAACAACAACCCGCCGCTCCCCATATCGCTCTCTCTATTCTGTCTCGCGCTATACCACCACTTAGTAGAGTACACCAAGTCACACACACGCACGCATGCCGATGGAACTGCAAGAAGAAGATATGTGCAAGCCTGCTGGGTCGGTTCCAGGTGAACTTTATAGCGAACCGGGCCGCCTCCGCTTGGGCTGCACATATGCGTTGCACTTGTTGATCGGCAGGATAGGAAGGAGACGAACGCGGCAGTTAGTATCTACTGCAAGGATTCAGACGAGAAATAGAGCACGGGGCGACAGCGAAGCAATGCAACAATAATCATGCAATGCAGGATAGGAAGGAGATCTTTCACCAATGGCAGCAGTAATCAAACAAGATCTTTCCTTTTCTTTAGCCAGGCCCCGGTCTTTTGACAGCTTAAAAATAAGCCGCCCCCTCCCAGCTTTTTCCATAAGCAGTCTCCCTTATTCATCCGGACTTCTAAACTACTCCTTCCGTTTTTAAATATAAATCTTTGTAGAGATTCCACTAGGTGGACTACATACGAAGCAAAATGGATGAATCTACATTTAAAATGTATCTATATACATCCGTATGTGGTTCATAGTAAAATCTCTACAAAGACTTATATTTAAAAACGGAGGGAGTAGTTACGAAATAACTAATTTAGAAGTCTCAATAAATTTCAAAGATGGCTTATTTTTTAAACTGAGGGGAGGCAGCTTAATATTTAAGCGCCCAAAAGAATTGGCCCTTAATTATGTGTTCATGATGATCGAGGTTGCGATCGATCGATCGAGAGAAAGAAGAGAAACTGAACATGATATGAGCAGTTATCTCTTCGCGTTTTGGTCCAACGCATGGCATTGCATGGTCTCCGGCTAGGGCTAGACGTACTAACTGTAAGCGTTTCCATCTATCTATCAATATCTATATTTATCTATCTATCTATCTAGATAGATAGATAGATAGATAGATAGATAGATAGATAGAATCTCCATAATGGTGCTGATGGGCCAGCGCTACTGCTATTGGCCACCAGCCGCGTCTGTATTAGGGATTTTCCTAGTAGTGCATTATCCGTTCCCTATTGGGTTTAAACCCGTTAATATCGAATCATAAGATGGGACCACGGATTCGACGGTGTGGATTAAGAATATCCTCATACGCATTAATATGGCTCAAGGTGATAACCTTCGCGCCGTCAAATATCTGCCTTTAAGGCTTAGAGGACTGGGGAGACATTGGTTTAGTAGCTTGCCCGCAAATTCAATTGACAGTTGGGAAGAACTCGAGGAGGTTTTTCGAGCTAACTTTCAAGGGATTTGTATCCATCGCCCGGACCTAACTCTCCAAGCTAACAATGCCCTATGAGCAGTAAAAAAGAATCATCATGCAACACATGATTTAGAGTATGGTTAATAGTATAGTCAGTTGTTGGTTATATGGTCTTCCCACATCATCTATAGCCAACTTATAGCCAGCAAGTACAATAGTTACATATAAATATGTACTAGTTTTTTAATATATGACCCATCTCACTCTCTCACAATATGCCTAGAAGCGCGTGTTACAGCCAGCTGTTAATCAGTAGCCCCGCTTCCCTTCTCTCTCCTCTCTCTCCTCCTCTCTCTCCTTCACTCTCTCCTCCAACTCATTCAAAATATAATATTCAAAGGCTTACAGCCCGTCTACGTCATTCTATTGTACTTGCTCTTAGTCTCATAGACGGGACTAGGGATCTATTTGGTGTTTTTTTTCACATATGCAGCAGCGTTCTCGCTGAGCCGCTCGTGCTCTCGCTGAGGTGTGAGCCCGTTTGGTCTGCTTGTGTCGCTTTGCGGCTTCAGCACACCATAAAACAGAAGTACAATACGCATTTGGCAAGCCGATACGCCATTCCTCACCGCGACATGATAAAGTCATGACAAGTAATACCATATACTCTCTCTTCTCAAAGTAAGTGTCTCAACTCTAGTATAACTTTATACCAAAGTTAGTACAAAGTTGAGACATTTATTTTGGGACGAAAAAATATATATTAAAGTCATGACAACTCTTTGCTTGTCTGCTAACTCATCAATAAAATAGAATCACCAGCTACGTGCACACAATAGCCCAACAAGTGGCACGTACTGTCGTGGGAGTGAGTTTGACAGTAAGAGTAGGTGGTACATAGGAGGAGGCAAGGTACTAGCTACGACGAGGTTGTACACGCAAGTTTACGAGTTCAGGCCCCTTTCGGAGGAGGTAACAACCCTACGTCTCGGTGCCCGGAGGCTTGTCGAGTGGATTATGCGTGGAAGTTACAGGGGGTACGAACCCTTGTGCCTGAGGAGGGGGTGGCTTATATAGAGTGCGCCAGGACCCTCGCGGTCCTTAGTTACACATGGTTCAATGTGAGTTAAGACAGGGGCGTTACTGGTAACGCCATCTATTAATGATCTTTATGACTACAGAGTGAACGCCTGACCATTGCCATCCTGGGGTGGCTTTAGATCTTCTGTACTCCGAGTGATTCTTCATATGGTCGAGTGACTCTATTGTGGTCGAGTGGAGTTGGGGTATCTGAGTGAAATCTTATGTCGAGTGGATTGCACTTCAAGGTGATTTCAGTCGGTACCCACTGTTCGACTTTAAATGTCTTTGACTCTAGGGCAGTGTCCTTGGGTAGGGTGTCTAGGTCAGGCCTAAGACCCTACCCCAGGTACATGTCATCATAATTAGCCCCCGAATGGATTGAGGTCCGAGTGAAGAAGGGTTGAAGTTGGTTCCGATTTGATTCCATGCTTCGGAGGCATTTTATAGAAATCTGGAAAGCACACTGGTATTTTAACCCTGCTTCAGTCGCCTTGATTGATTCTGGTTGCTAAGATCGCCGAGTGAATTATTTAGTAAATCTTCGAGTGAATCAGAGCGTGAAATATTTGACGCGATTGAATGCCCTGCGGTCTCCGGATCTCGCGAGATTCGAAATTTCGGAGAAGCGCGCGGGACGGGGCGCGGCGCAGTAAACGGAACGAGCAGATAGGGACTCCTCAATTTTTGCGCCGCCTTTTTCGCCACGTATCAAGCCAGCGCCTATGACGAGATGCGATAAGATTGCTCGGGCCCATGGGTCAGCCACTCGGAAGCATCCCGATAAAAAGCGCTAAGGCCGAAGCGAGGCACTATGCACTCCATTCGATTTCCTTTCTCTCTTCTTCTCCGCCTCGCTTGTCCCTGCTCTCCACGCCTCCGCTCGGCCCTCTCAAGCTCCACCGCAATGGTGAAGGAAAAGACTGTGGCCCTGGAGCACGCGAAGAAGGTGACGGCGGTGGCAAAGGGCAAGAAGACGACGAGGGCTTCGTCGTCGCGGTCCGGTCTGCCACATGGTTGGATCCAGGGGGACTGGATCCGCTCCACCGCCCTGAAGGAGGACTTGGATAATCTTGCCCATGATGGCCTGATTGCTCATGGGCTTGGATGCTGCTGGGGAATGAATCTGAGCCCCACCCGTGCAAGGGTGAGTGCGTTCTTCTCACCACCCATGTCGAGCGAGGTTTTTCTCTGCCCCCACACCCATTCTTTCGAGGATTTTTGAACTTCTTCGGTGCCCAGATCCACCACTTTCCTCCTAACACGATATTTTATCTTGCCGCGTTTGTATTAATGTGCGAAAACTTCCTGGGATGCCAGCCACACTGGGGTCTCTTCAAGCACATATTCACCTGCCGTTCTCAGACGGTGAAGAAAGCTAACCCA
>NC_041387.1:86202607-86206663 GCF_002162155.2 Triticum dicoccoides | reverse complement strand
AATGAGAGGTAGGAGCTCTTTCCCCCGTGACCTTTCCCGAGTCAGTTAGGGGATGTTAGTCGACTTGGTTCTACTGCAAGGACATCCCGACTCCTGGCCAGTCGACTGGCCTTCCCCCTTTCACTATGGAGAGACTCTGCACCCCTCGTTCACTAGTTGTAGCTCCGGAAGACAAGGGGGAGGTGCAAATGTTGGTCGATGCCGTCGTTGTGTCGGTTCAAGGTGGAGTGACGGGTATGGATCTGTTGGAGGTATTCCTCAGTCGACGCATCCAGCTCTTGCAGGCCCGTGACCAACCTATGTGGATGTACTCGGGTCCAGAGGGCACCGCTCGAACCCACCTAGAGGAGGTTGATGAGGAGACGGTGGTTCAGCGGCTCAGGAGCATTACTGGCAACAAGGACATCCCGAGGGGGTCCAGGAGGATTCTGCCATTCGACGCCAACAATGCTCCAGGAGAGGTCAGGCTCAACTATCCGAGTGTTCTTTCCTTTGTTCTGCGATTGTTCTTGAATCTGACTGATATTTATAACTTGTGTCTTGCAAATTTTCACCAAGTAGTACTCGATGTCGAACGGAGAGCAATAACAAGGAGTTGATAGTGATGGCGAGAGCAGCGATAATCAGTATGTAGAGGATAGTGAAGATGACAGTGAGGACTCGAGCAATAGCAGCGAAGAAGTCGACTCACTGCCCCGCTCGGAGCGTCGTTCCAAACAGTCGCAAGATCCTGTAGGGCGACATGGCAAAGCTGCTGCGTCGAGTGCAAATATTCCAAAGCGCACTCGGACGTTAACTCCCGAGCCATCTGAGAAGGCCGCAAAGCAGGCCAAAGTTGCCCCACCCAAACCTTGGAAGGCCCTGCCTAGGATCAAGGTGGTTGTGCCCGTGACTTCAGCGTAAGAGTTTCTTTCCTGTGTTCTTCTGTGTTATTGTGAACCCGTTTTCCTGCTTGACCGAGTGATCTCTGGAAATTTCAGTGCTGCTACTTCTGCGACATCCATGGACATCGACGAGGAGCATGGTGATGAGGAAACCACAGATGCAGCCACCTCTCGGGCAGGTATGGTTCTATAGCCGCGCCTATGCTCTGTCAGTGAACTTTCTGGTTGACTAAAATTTCACTGTCGAATGTTTGCAGCACCAATGGATATTATCCAGCTTCTTGATGATTATGACAAGGATGTGCCTCTGAAGAATGTTGGGAGGAGAGGCAAAACTTTAAGAAAGAGGGTGCCCGGAGCCAGAACGCCTCACTCGGCATCTGAACCTGTGGTCCAACAACTCAATGATCTAGTACGGGCTTCGGTCTCTTTAATTTTCTAATCCTTTGTCGACTAACCAACCCTCATTGTCGACTGCTCAAGCTCTAGATCCGATTGCGCAAGTTTAGGCTTCTAGTCCACCGGCCACGTCACCTGTTCCATCATCTCTTATATTTGCTACGCATACGTCCCGGAGGACCAAGTAGGGGATGCCGAGGAGGCCATGATTTAGGCAGGTCTGATGATGGACCGACTGAAGGTGGTGTATGACACCAGCAAGGCCGCCTATGACGCCAGCTCTGCTCTCCAAGCCAATGTCCGAGTAAGTGGGATTGTAAGTTAATTTCCGATTGGTTTTTCAATCTTGACCCTTGTTCTATTAGGATATGCTTCCTGCAAACTGCTGCTTTATTATTCGTAAGATGTCCATACATCTATCATGAGCTTGCACCTTGCATCTATTCTCCCACCGGGTGTTTTTCTTTTACTGTGTAGCTCTTTCACTTGAGTCGACCATGTTGTGTTTGAGTGAGATCTTGATCCAGTGGGGGCACGTGAGTGCACCCATTGGGTGTAGTCCCCGAGACCGTCGTCGAATGTTCGATCCGGCGGAGGTCTTTTCGAAATGTTTGCTTGTAGAACTTCCACTTGACCTAGACAGGTCGTTCCGAGTGGGAACTGAACCAGTGGGGGCACGCTAAGTGCACCCACTGGGTGTAGTCCTCGAGACCGCGGTCGACTACGGGAAGTCGGCGGTGGTCTGAGAACCAATGATGATGTTTTTTTAACTCCTTCCACTCGAGCTGGGCTGACCATGCTAAGTGGGAAATGTAATCAGTGGGGGAAACGCTATGTGCACCCACTGGGTGTAGTCCCCGAGACTGTTGTTGGATGTTTGATTCGGCAGCAGTCTGAGAACTCTTTTGCTATATAATTTACTCTTGCACTTTTTCATTCAGAAGTAACTGTCGATTGACTTGTCTTATTGTTATTTGCAAAAATCTTGTGAGCTTGGGACTCAATATGCTGCTTTGGAACAGGAGAATATCCAACTCAACTTCAACCTAGATCTCGCCAAGGAGAACTTGAAGAAGGCTCAAGATGAAGTGGCAATCATGGGAGGTAACAACTCGTCGACTGCATGCCTTGTTATTTTTTCCTTTCCATCTTTTGAACCGAGTGATTCCACTCAAACAGATGTGCGTAATGAAAATCGTCAACTCCAAGCTCGTCTGAGGAATGTTATTTCTTTAGACAAAATGAAGCAGGCTCTGGAGCAGAAGGACCTTGATCTTGTTGTGGCATGCAGGACGGCGCGTGAGAAGACTGAAATTGCCGACCAGAAGCTGGCTTCGGTCGGAAAGTTGGAAGATGAGAACGCCAAGCTGAAAACCGCTGTTGACGAGGCGAAGAAAGAGGTCATGCAATTGAAGGAGGAAAAGGTGGCTTTGACTCAGAAGAGGGACGAGCTGGAAGCTTATCTGGGTAATCTCGCCAAGAAGATGTTCCTTATGCTTGAAGGTACTCCCTTTTATCCGACTGATTGCAAAAAATATTCACCATGTTGCTGCCAATTCATTACCTTTCCATGTGTACAGAGTTCTGTCAGAATTTCAAGGAGGAAACTAGGTGGATCGAGACTGGACTGGACCCCATCAATTCTCCCATCAAGGAGGAAGCTGCCATGAACCTGATGTGACTGGAATCTCGTCTCGCCAGCGTCTTGGACTACGTCGCCCGACTGAAAGTTGCAATGTCTCGGATCGACAAGCAGCTCTGGTCAGAGGATGTGCTTCTGAATGAACTCGAGTCACTGATGACTCGACTCAACAACTTCCCTGACCGAGTGCAGGCGTGGAAGAAGTCACTGCGCGTTGCGGTGCTGATGTGGCTCTGTCACTCATCCACGTTCATTGTAAGGACGTCAAGGAAGAGAAGCTGAAGGCTCTTCAGGTGGCTAACACCAAGAAGTATCAATTTCAATCTTTCATGGAGACATTCATCGACGCGGCCACTCGCATTGCAGACGGTATTGACCTGGACACCTTTGTCGGGCCAGCGAGTCCCCCTTCTGCTGAGTGAAAAACTTTATAACTTGACTTTATTTGCCTCGGAATGCCGAGTGATTTTGTAATCGTTAAACTTCTTCGGGCCTGATACCCGAATACTTTTGCTTGTGGTGCTGAACCTTGCTGGATTTATCCGAACTTAGTTGTTTTATCTGAATGCAGTTGCTTTATCTCCAATCTTCTTGGATTTTCTTGATTTAGGTGAATCTGGGATCGCAACTAAGTCTCCGAGTGAGAGGGCTGCTCTTCACCCGGAGTCGACATTGTACTTGTGGCACATCTCAGAGTGCATCCATACGTTGTACTTGTGGCGCATCTCAAATTACGTCCAGATATCGTACTTGTGGTGCAGCTCAGGGTGCACCTCATTTTACTTATGGCATCCAGAATGTATTTTTAGCTTAGGCGAGTACGGGATCGTAGTTAAGCCCCCGAGTGAGAGGATTGCTCTTCACTCGGAGCATGTCTTGAAACTTAGGAGAGTACGGGATCACAGCGAAGCCCCCGAGTGAGAGGGTTGCTCTTCACTCGGAGTATGTTTTGAAACTTAGGCGAGTACGGGATCGCAGCTAAGCCCTCAAGTGAGATGATTTCTCTTCACTAAGAGTATGTTTTGAAACTTAGGCGAGTACGCGATCCCAACTAAGCCTCTGAGTGAGAGGGTTGCTCTACACTCGGAGTATGTTTTGAAACTTAGGCAGGTACGGGATCGCAGCAAAGCC
>NC_041387.1:86153974-86202215 GCF_002162155.2 Triticum dicoccoides | reverse complement strand
GAGTGAGTATGTTTTGAAACTTAGGCGAGTATAGGATCGCAGCTAAGCCCCCGAGTAACAGGGTTGCTCTTCACTCGGAGTATGTTTTGAAACTTAGGCGAGTATGGGATCGCAGCTAAGCCCCTGAGTGAGAGGGTTGCTCTTCACTCGGAGTATGTTTTGAAATTTAGGCGAGTACGGGATCGTAGCTAAGCCCCTGATTGAGAGGGTTACTCCTCACTCGGAGTATGTTTTAAAACTTAGGCGAGTACGGGATCGCAGCTAAGCCCTTGAGTGAGAGGATTGCTCCTCACTCGGAGTATGTTTTGAAACTTAGGCGAATCAGGTTCACGGCTAAGCCACCCACTGGGGTATCTGAACACAAATGTATGTGAAAACAATCATTTTGAGACTGCGGAAATCATGTCTTTGATAAACAATCTCAAAAGTACTTCTCATTACATCTCGACAATCCGAGTATTTTAGGTATAAAAGCGACGGAGCAGATCCGCATTCTAGGAGCGTGGCTCGTCCTTCTTTATGGCCATGTTGTAAAGGTGATATGCCCCATTGTGAAGCACCTTGGTGATGATGAAGGGGCCTTCCCTGGCAGGGGCGAGCTTATGAAGCCATTGCTGATCCACTCGAAGCACAAGGTCCCCCTCCTAAAATGCGCGACCTTTAACGTTTTGGGCGTGGAACTGACGAAGATATTGCTGATAGATGGTCGACCGGATCAAGGCCATCTCTTTCTATTCCTCCAGAAGATCAACAATGTCTTGACATGCCCGTTCTACTTCAGCTTCTGAGAAGAGTTCCACTCGGGGCACATTATGGAGCAAGTCACTCAGAAATACAGCTTAAGCTCCATATACCATGAAGAAAGGAGTTTGACCAGTCGACCGATTGGGAGTTGTCTTCAATGCCCACAGAACGGAAGGCAACTCAGTCACCCAAGTGCCTGCTGCATGCTTGAGATCGCACATCAATCAGGGCTTCAGTCCTTGGAGGATCAAACCATTTGCTCTTTTGATTTGTCCATTCGACTGCGGGTGTGCAATGGATGCATAGTCGACCCGAGTGCCTTGGGAAGCACAGAAATCTCTGAATTCATTGGAATAAAAGTTTGAGCCGTTGTCCGTGATGATGCTATGCAGAACTCCATATCTGAACATTAACTCTCTAATGAAAGTGATGGTTGTGCTTGAGTCGAGGTTCTTGATGGGTTTGGCTTCAATCCACTTAGTGAACTTGTCGGCTGCCACGAGCAGATGGGTGAAGCCACTTCTACCAGTCCTTAGGGGCCCAACCATGTCGAGTCCCCAAATAGCAAATGGCCAGACGAGTGAAATGGTCTTGAAGGCCGATGCAGGCTTGTGGGACATGTTTGAGTAAAACTGACAACCTTCGCACTTCTCAACTATATCCTTAACCATTTCATTTGCCCACGACCAGTAGAATCCTGCTTAGTATGCTTTGGCCACGATGGTTCAAGAGGACCCATGGTGACCACAGGTCCCCGAGTGGATCTCGTTTAAGATTAGTCGACCTTCTTCTAGAGAGATACACCGTTGAGCTACGCCAGTTACACTTTCTCTGAAAAGTTGTCCACCTATAACTGTGAAGGCTTTGGATCTACGAATGATCTGACGAGCCTCATCCTCATCTTCTGGAAGCTCTTGCCTAAGCAGGTATGCAATGTATGGCACTGTCCAGTCGGGGATGATTCCCAAAACCTCCATGACTAGGTCGATAACCGCTGGGACTTCAACTTCGGTCGGATTAATTGAACTTATCGGCTGTGGGGGATCCTTTATAAAGGGATCTTCTTGAAATGATGAGGTGTGGAGATGCCCCAAGAACACATTACTGGGAATAGGCTTCTGAGTGGAACCTATTTTCGCCAGATCATCAGCTTCTTGATTCTTGAGTCGGGGTATGTGGTGGAGCTCCAACCCTTCAAACTTCTTTTCTAATTTTCTCACTGCATTGCAGTATCCAGTCATGGCAGGGCTCCTGATATCCCACTCCTTCATCACTTGATTGACCACCAAATCTGAGACGCCGTAAACCATCAGGCGACGGACATCGAGTGAGATGGCCATATGCAACCCATACAAAAGTGCTTCATACTCAGCTTCATTATTGGAGGAATTAAAGTGAATCTGGAGAATGTAACAGAGCTTGTCGCCTCTTGGGGACACTAGGACCACTCCAGCACCAGAACCATTCAACATCTTAGATCCGTCAAAGAACATGGTCTAGTGTTTCGAGTGAACTTGAGTCGGTTGCTGTTGCTCGATCCACTCGGCCAAGAAATCTGCAATTGCTTGAGACTTAATTACCTTTTTTGCTTCGAACTTGATATCCAGAGGAAGAAGTTCAATCGCCCACTTAGCCACTCGACCGGTTGCATCTCGATTGTTCAAAATCTCTGACAATGGAGCATCACTGACGATGGAAACCGAGTGGTCTGCGAAGTAATGTGCAACTTTCTTCGTGGTCAGATAAATTCCATCGACAAGCTTCTGGTAATGCAGGTACCTTTGTTTGGACGGAGTCAAAACTTCAGAAATGTAATACACCGGGCATTGAACTTTATAGGCTTTGCCTTCTTCCTCCTGCTCGACCATGAGCACTGTGCTGGCAACCTATCTAGTGGCTGCAATATATAACAACAGAGGTTCTTTGCTGACTGGGGCAGCAAGCTTAGGCTGGGTGGAAAGCAGGGCTTTGAGCTCTAAAAATGCTTCTTTGGCTTCAGGAGTCCACTCGAATGTATCAGGCTTTTTCATCAGTTGGTAAAGAGGTAATGCCTTTTCACCGAGGAGAGAAATGAATCGACTCAATGCAGCCAAACAACCTGTAAGCTTATGAACATCATGCACACGCACAGTGCGTTTCATTCAGAGAATTGCTCCAATATTTTCTGGGTCTGCGTCGATTCCTCATTCGGAAACGAGAAAACCAAGCAACTTCCCTCCTGGGGCTCCGAATGTGCACTTGGACGGATTAAGATTGATGTCATATCTTCTTAGCTTGGCAAATGTTTCAGCAGGTTAGTCAGCAGGTCGAAACTCTTGCGTGACTTGGCCACGATATCGTCCATGTATGCTTCCATGTTCCGACTGATTTGAGTGAGCGGGCACTTCCGGATCATGCGCATGAACGTGGCACCAGCATTCTTGAGACCAAAAGGCACGGCAACCAAGCAAAAACACCCGAATGGGGTGATGAAGGCCGTTTTTATTTTGTATGGCCCATATATCGGATCTGATAGTACCCGGAATATGCATCCAAAAAGGACAACACTCACATCCCACAGTCAAGTCGACAATTTGATCGATGCGGGGGAGAGGAAAATGATCTTTCGGGCAAGCCCGATTGATATGCTTGAAGTCGATTGATACGCCTCCAACGTATCTATAATTTCTTATTGTTCCATGTTGTTATATTATCATTCTTGGATGTTTTACAATCATTTTATAGTAATTTTATATCATTTTATGGTACTAACCTATTGACATAGTGCCCGGTGCTAGTTGCTATTTTCTACATGTTTTTTACATCGCGGGAAATCAATACCAAACGGAGTCCAAACGCAGCAAAACTTTTTGTGGATTATTTTGGGCCAGAAGACATCCAGTGGGCCAGGAACGCACCTGAGGGAGCTCCTAGGGGAGCACAACCCACCAGGGCGTGCCTGGGGGTCCAGGCGTGCCCCGGTGGGTTGTGCCCTCCTCGTTGGCCTCCCGCACTGCCTCTTTGCTATATAAATACCCCGATATTCCAAAAACCTAGGGTAGTCGACCAAAATCAATTCCAGCCGCTGTAGAGTCCAAAAACACAAGATCCAATCTAGACACCATCTCGGAGGGGTTCATCATGTCCATTGGTGCCTGTCCGATGATGCGTGAGTAGTTCTTTGTAGACCTACGAGTCCGTAGTTAGTAGCTATATGGTTTCCTGTCTCTCTCTTGACTATCAATACAATGGTCTCTTGGAGATCCATATGATGTAAGCCTTTTCGCGGTGTGTTTGTTGGGATCCAATGAACTTTGAGTTTATGATCAGATCTATGTATTATCCATGAAAGTTATTTGAGTCTTCTTTGATCTCTTATATGCATGATTGATTATAGCCTCGTATTTCTTCTCCGATATTTGGGTTTTGTTTCGCCAACTTGATCTATTTATCTTGCAAAGGGAAGAGGTTCTTTGTGATGGGTTCGATCTTACGGTGCTTGATCCCAGTGATAGAAAGGGAAACAACACGTATGTATCGTTGCTATTAAGGATAAAAAGATGGGGTCTATTTCTATATAAATAGATCTTGTCTACGTCATGTCATCATTCTTATTGCATTACTCCGTTCTTCCATGAACTTAATACACTAGATGCATGTTGGATAGCGGTCGATGTGTGGAGTAATAGTAGTAGATGCAGGCAGGAGTCGGTCTACTAATCTTGGAAGTGATGCCTATATAATGATCATTGCCTGGATATCGTCATGATTATTTTAAGTTCTATCAATTGCCCAAAAGTAATTGTTTTCCCACCGTTTGCTATTTTTCTCGAGAGAAGCCACTAGTGAAACCGACGGCCCCCGGGTCTCTTTTCATCATATTTTCCTTTGTGATCTATTTTCCTTTGCTTTTATTTTCAGATCTATTAAACCAAAAATACAAAAATACCTTGCTGCAATTTATTTGTTCCGCGATCTATTTATTATATCTACCACTTTTATCTCACGTTATTTGCCTATTAGGCCGTACCTGAAAGGGATTAACAACCCCTTTAACACGTCGGGTTGCGAGCATAAAACGATAGCGCTCGTTGGGAGGCAACCCAACTTGTATCTTTTTGCTTTTTGGTTTTGTTGTTGTTTTTCAACAAAATACAGAATTATACCTGTCGGTGTACTAAAGTAGGGGCACTACTTTGTACCCCTTACTAAGTGCATGGGCAGTTAGAGCCGCGCCCACAACTACACTGGGCAAGGCAGCGGGAGGAGTTAGAACCATAGAGCTACCAGAAGCCACACCAAGATCAGAAGGCCGAGAGGGCAAGGTGGTTCTCCCCGGCAAGATCCTTGCCGGGGCAGCCTCCACGGCTCCAGTAGGAGCCTTGCCGGGGGCAACTTGCCCAAACTCACACCAACAAAGCGCTCCTCCCTTGAACCCCAGTTCCTCCAGCACCACCAACCGCGTTGGGACCAAGGCTCGGGAGGCCCTCCGAGATGGCATGCAAATCTTTGTGAAGACAAGATACACTCCAAATCAGAGGAGGAATAGAAGACGAGAACCTCGGCGAGACTCTTGCCGAGGAAAATCACAATACCCCAGGCAAGATCCTTGCCGGGGACGACCGCAACGCCCCGGCAAGGCCCTTGCCGAGGGCATCCGCGAGGCCGCAACCAGGCCCGCACCCACCAAGCTTCTGCCACCACTTCCGTGCAACTGCCAGCCCACTAGATGGGCGGACGCTTGCGTGTCAACGCAAGGCTCCTTGACCAACTCAGCACATGCCTACGTGGTGGCATGCAAACCTTCATGAAGGCCCTACCACGGCGCCACCTCTACTGCCTGCCAGCTTACATAGCACTGACTGCCTCGCTGGCCCAGGCGCGTGTTAAGGCAGGGCAAGGCGGCATAAATGTTGGGGAACGTTGCAGAAAATTAAAAATTTTCCTACGGTTTCACCAAGATCCATCTATGAGTTCATCTAAGCAACGAGTCAAGGGAGTGAGTTTGCATCTACATACCACTTGTAGATCACGTGCGGAAGCTTGCAAGGGGATGGTGATGATGGAGTCGTACTCGAACGTGATTCAGATCACCGATGACCAAGTGATGAACGGACAGCACCTCCGCGTTCAACACACGTACGGGACGGGAGACGTCTCCTCCTTCTTGATCCAGCAAGGGGGAAGGAGAGGTTGATGATGATCCAGCAGCACGACGGCGTGGTGGTGGATGCAGCAGAACTCCAGCAGGGCTTCGCTAAGCGTCTACGGGAGGAGGACGAGGTGTAGCAGGGGGAGGGAGGCGCCAAGGCAATGGTTATGGCTGCCCTCCCCCCTGCCCTCCTTTATATAGGACCCCAAGGGGGGCGCCGTCCCTGGGAGATGGGTTCTCCGAAGGGGGCGGCGGCCAAGGGGGGGAGGAGTGCCCCCCAAGGCATGTGGTGCGCCCCCCCACCCTAGGGTTTCAACCCTAGGCGCAGGGGGTGGGCCTAGGGGGGCGCACCAGCCCACTATGGGCTGGCTCCCCTCCCACGTCAGCCCATGGGACCCTCCGGGATGGGTGGCCCCACCCAGTGGACCCCCGGGACCCTTCCAGTGGTCCCGGTACATTACCGGGTGACCCCGAAACTTTCCCGATGGCCGAAATACCACTTCCTATATATTATTCTTTACCTCCGGACCATTCCGAAACTCCTTGTGACGTCCGGGATCTCATCCGGGACTCCGAACAACATTCGGTATGCTGCATACTCATATTCATACAACCCTAGCATCATTGAACCTTAAGTGTGTAGACCCTACGGGTTCGGGAGACATGCAGACATGACCGAGACGACTCTCGGGCAATAACCAACAGCGGGGTCTGGATACCCATGTTGGCTCCCACATGCTCCTCGATGATTTCATCGGTTGAACCACGATGTCGAGGATTCGATCAAACCCTGTATACAATTCCCTTTGTCAATCGGTACGTTACTTGCCCGAGACTCGATCGTCGGTATCCCAATACCTTGTCCAGTCTCGTTACCGGCAAGTCACTTTACTCGTACCGTAATGCATGATCCCGTGGCCAACACCTTGGTTACCTTGAGCTCATTATGATGATGCATTACCGAGTGGGCCCAGAGATACCTCTTCGTCATACGGAGTGACAAATCCCAGTCTCGATCCGTGTCAACCCAATAGATACTTTCGGAGATACCTGTAGTGCACCTTTATAGTCACCCAGTTACGTTGTGACGTTTGATACACCCAAAGCACTCCTACGGTATCCAGGAGTTACACGATCTCATGGTCGAAGGAAGAGATACTTGACATTGGCAAAGCTCTAGCAAACGAACTACACGATCTTTGTGCTATGCTTAAGATTGGGTCTTGTCCATCACATCATTCTCCTAATGATGTGATCCCGTTATCAACGACATCCAATGTCCATAGCCAGGAAACCATGACTATCTGTTGATCACAACGAGCTAGTCAACTAGAGGCTCACTAGGGACATATTGTGGTCTATGTATTCACACGTGTATTACGATTTCCGGATAATACAGTTATAGCATGAATAAAAGACAATTATCATGAACAATGAAATATAATAATACTTTTATTATTTCCTCTAGGGCATATTTCCAACAATAAAGTGGGCGGAACACGTCAGGGGGCGCATTAAATGCGTCTTGTCCCGTAATAGCTAGCGATAGGCTTAGCTACAGTGCCCCGATGCCACCTCCTGTGTGCCACTATGGCGATCCCCTTGCCTATAAAAGGAGGCCCGAGGCGCCCAAGAGAAGGATTCGGACTTTGGAACAAGTTGCGCTCCCTGTAGCTAGTCCAAGGACCTCAAGAACACAAATACACACATCAAAGCAGGACTAGGGTATTACGCATCTCTGCGGCCCGAACCTGGGTAAACGACCCGTGTGCTTGTATTGACGGCTGATCCCGCTCTTCTCACCATCTCGCGCCCCGCAACCGTAGTAGGGATTCCTGTGATCCCATAGGTGTCGTCTCCGTACCGACATCTTTGGCGCGCCAGGTAGGGGCGCAATAGTGAGAATCTTGTTTAGCAGCTAGTAGCACAACTCCTCATCGCCATGGCTCCCAAGAAGAAGAAGACCACGGCGATCGGTTCATCTGGGACCGAACTGCCTGTACCGGTGCGGACCAGTAGCGGGCCAGTCGTGAAAATAACCCGTGGCGCAGCCCGCGAACACCCACACCATCATGGCAGTCCGGGCCCGATGAGCGGCGTTGTTCGTGCGCCATGGGACGAGCCACGTGCCACCAATTCCAGAGACGGAGTTGGCCCCCCCCGCAGGCGGCGCAGGGCCCTCCATGGGTGTCGTCGCGCCACCAGACGTCGGTGCGGCGACCTCCAAGACGCCAACACCGGCGCCCATGGCACGCTCGTCTCAGGTCGTGCGTGATGAGCAGCACCGCTGATACGTCTCCGTCGTATCTATAATTTTTGATTGTTCCATGCCAATATTATTCAACTTTCATATACTTTTGGCAACTTTTTATACTATTTTTTTGGGACTAACATATTGATCCAGTGCCCAGTGCAAGTTCCTGTCTGTTGCATGTTTTATGTTTCGCAGAAAACCAATATCGAACGGAATCCAAATGGGGTAGAAACGGACAGAGAATTATTTTGGAATATTTGGGATTTTCTGGAGGAAGAATCAACGCGAAACGGTGTCCGGGGTGGCCACGAGACAGGGGGCGCGCCCTCCCCCTTGGGCCCGCCCTGGACTCTCGTGGGCCACCCGTCAGGCGGTTGATGCCCTTCTTTTGCCGCAAGAAAGCTAATTTTATGAGAAAACTCTAGGCGAAAGATTCACCCCAATCGGAGTTACGGATCTCCGGATATTAAAGAAATGATGAAGGGGTAGAATCTGGGAACACAGAAATAGAGAGATAGATCCAATCTCGGAGGGGCTCTCGCCCCTCCCAAGCCATGGGAGCCAAGGACCAGAGGGGAAACCCTTCTCCCATCTAGGGAGGACGTCAAGGAAGAAGAAGAAGAATGGGGGCTCTATCCCCTTGCTTCCGGTGGCGCCGGAGTGCTGCCGGGGGCCATCATCATCACCGCGATCTTCACCAACACCTCCGCCATCTTCACCAACATCTCCATCACCTTCCCCCATCTATATTCAGCGGTCCACTCTCCCACAACCCGTTGTACCCTCTACTTGAACATGGTGCTTTATGCTTCATATTATTATCCAATGATGTGGTGCCATCCTATGATGTCTGAGTAGATTTTCGTTGTCCTATCGGTGATTGATGAATTGCTATGATTGGTTTAATTTTCTTGTGGTTATGTTGTTGTCCTTTGGTGCCCATCATATGAGCGCGCGCGTGGATCACACCATAGGGTTAGTTGTATGTTGATAGGACTATGTATTGGAGTGCTAGAGTGACAGAAGCTTCAACCTAGCATAGAAATTGATGCATACGGGATTGAAGGGGGACCAATATATCTTAATGCTATGGTTGGGTTTTACCTTAATGAATGTTAGTAGTTGCGGATGCTTGCTAATAGTCCCAATCATAAGTGCATAGAATTCCATGTCAGGGATGACATGCAAGCAGTGGCCTCTCCCACATAAAACTTGCTATCGTTCTAGTAAAGTAGTCAATTGCTTAGGGACAATTTCACAACTCCTACCACCACTTTTACACACTCGCTATATTTACTTTATTGCATCTTTATCTAAACAGCCCCTACTTTTTATTTTCTTGCTCTTTATTATCTTGCAAACCTATCCTATCACACCTACAAAGTACTTCTAGTTTCATACTTGTTCTTGGTAAAGTGAACACTAAGCGTGCGTTGAGTCATATCAGTGGCCGATAGGACTTGAGCGAGTATTTGTTCTACCTTTAGCTCCTCGTTGGGTTCGACACTCTTACTTATCGAAAGAGGCTACAACTATCCCGTATACTTGCAGGTTATCAAGACCTTTTTCTAGCGCCGTTGCCGGGGAGTCATAGCGTGGGGTAAATATTCTCGTGTGTGCTTGTTTGCTTTATCACTAAGTAATTTTTATTTGTTGTTCTAAGTTGTTCTCTATATTTAGTTATGGATATGGAACACGAAATACCAAAAAAATTAGGTGTACTTGCTACTCATGGAGATGAGGAACCTCCTAAAATCCTCGATGCTGGTTATGTGAAAGAATTTATGTACTACTTTAATAATCCTGAGAAAATCCCATTCAATTATGTTATGGGAGACACGTTGGATCAATGTGAATACTTTAGGGATTATCGCTTGACACAAAAAGGGAAACTATTATGGGATCAAATTTGTATGTTGTATTGGTATGCTAGGCAACTATGCTTGAGATATTATATTACTTGTTGCTCTAGGATGAAGGCTCCACACCTTCCCTTTTCATGCGAATTTAATGATGATAAAACCTTGGCTTCTTATGCTAATGGTATATATGATTACTATGATGTGGAACAAATAGAAGAATTTGTTGCTTTTAAGGCTGCTTATGAAATTGAATCTTTGTTTGAAAAGTATGAAGCTTTAGATGATGATGTTTATAGGCCTGAAAATCATGCTATGCTTAGATATTTCTATGAAAATTATAATACAATTACTATATTAATGCATTTATTGAGAAAGTCTCCGCTGTCCAAGAAGAGACTAATATTTTGCATGAAGCTATGGAAGAACAAATTGATGAAACTATGAGCTCATTGGATGAAAAAGATGATGGGGAGAGCGAAGAACAAAAGGAGGAAGAGCGGATTGATCACCCATGCCCACCTTCTAATGAGAGTAACTCTTCAACTCATACATTGTTTAATTCCCCTTCATGCTTACCGAAGGATGATTGCTATGATGATTGCTATGATCCCTTGAATTTGTTTGAAATATTCCTTTTTGATGATGCTTGCTATGCTTGTGGCCAAGATGCCAATATGAATTATGCTTATGGAGATGAACTTGTTATAGTTCCTTATGTTAAACATGAAATTGTTGCTATTGAACCCACGCGTGATAGTCCTATTATCTTTTTGAATTCTCCCTACTACACTATATCGGGGAAGTTTGTGCTTATTAAGGATTATATTGATGGGTTGCATTTTACCATTGCACATGATGATTTTGATGAATGTAATATGCATGTGCTTTCTGCTCCTACTTGCAATTATTATGAGAGAAGAACTACATCTCCGCCTCTTTATGTTTCCAACACGATAGAATTGCAAGAATCTGCTTATACTTTGCATTGGCCTTTACTATGTGTGCATTAATTGTTCTTTTATGACATGCCGATGCATATGAAGAGAGTTAGACTTCGTTGTTACTTGATATATGTTACTTTGTGCTCACTACTTAATTACAAATCATTGTTAATTAAAATTGGCTTTGATATACCTTGGGATCCGGGTGGATCCAATACTTGAGCACTATATGCCTAGCTTAATGGCTTTAAAGAAAGCGCTGCCAGGGAGACAACCCGGAAGTTTTAGAGAGTCATTTATTTCTGTTGAGTGCTTTTATATAGTTTAAAAAAATAGAAAAATAAAGAGGGGAACCTAAAATCTTTTCAAAAAGGAAAGTGAAAGTGAGAGAGACAAGCAATGTTGAAGTGGGAGCTAGCCTTGAACTTTGTTCATGCTCACGGAAACTTTGTGAATCTTGATTACAGAAACTTTTCATCAAAAATAATTATCCCCTTGTACAATTCCATTGTATTATAAAAATAATGTGCCAAGGTTTGCCTTTAGGATGTTTACAATGCTTGTTGGTTTGTACGGTGCAGGACAGAAACTTTGGCTGTAGGGCTCGATTTTACATTTTTAACTGGAACGTCAAACGGTTCTGATTCGTTTTGCACTGTCTTGCTGTACAACTTTTTTATTTTTCCTAATTTTGGTAGAATTTTTGGAGTAACAAAAGTATGGTGAATGTTCAGATTGCTACAGACTGTTCTGTTTTTCACAGATTCTGTTTTTGATGCATAGTTTGCTTGTTTTGATGAAACTATCAATTTATATCAGTGGATTAAGCCATGAAAAAGTTATATTACAGTAGACACAATGCAGAAACAAAATATGAATTGGTTTGCTATAATACTTAGAGTAGTGATTTGCTTTATTATACTAACAGATCTTACCGAGTTTTTTGTTGAAGTTTTCTGTGGATGAAGTGTCTAATCGAGGATGTCTCGATATGAGGAAAAGGAAGAGAGGCAAGAGCTCAAGCTTAGGGATGCCCGAGGCACCCCAAGTAAATATTCAAGGAGACTCAAGCGTCTAAGCTTGGGGATGCCCCGGAAGGCATCCCCTCTTTCTTCAACAAGTATCAATATGTTTTCGAATTTGTTTTTTTCATGCATTATGTGCAAGTCTTGGAGCGTCTTTTGCATTTAGTTTTCACTTTTCTTTTATGCACCATGCTGGTATGAGATAGTCCTTGGTTGATTTATAGAATGCTCATTACACTTCACTTAAATCTTTTGAGTATGGCTTTATAGAATGCTTCATGTGCTTCACTTATATCATTTGAAGTTTGGATTGCCTGTTTCTCTTCACATAGAAAACCGCCATTTGTAGAATGCTCTTTTGCTTCATTTATAATTGTTAGAGCGTGGGCATATCTTTTGTAGAAAGAATTAAACTCTCTTGCTTCACTTATATCTATTTAGAGAGATGACAGGAATTGGTCATTCACATGGTTAGTCATAAAATCCTACATAAACCTGTAGATAACTGAATATGATATGTTTGATTCCTTGCAATAGTTTTGCAATATAAAGGTGGTGATATTAGAGTCGTGCTAGTTGAGTAATTGTGAAATTGAGAAATACTTGTGTTGAGGTTTGCAAGTCCCGTAGCATGCACATATGGTGAACCGTTATGTAACGAAGTTGGATCATGAGGTGCACTTTCATTGCTTTCCTTATGAGTGGCAGTCGGGGACGAGCGATGGAATTTTCCTACCAATCTATCCCTCTTGGGGCATGCGTAGTAGTACTTTCCTTCGAGGGCTAAGTAGATTTTTGCAATAAGTATATGAGTTCTTTATGACTAATGTGAGTCCATGGATATATGCACACTCATCCTTCCACTTAGCTAGCCTCTATTTTACCGCCCAATTTTCACCGTTATCATGAACCCATTATTAACCTTCCTCAAAACAGCCACCATACCTACCTATATGCACTTCCATAGCCATCCCGAGATATATTGCCATGCAACCTTCCACCGTTCTGTTTATTATGACACGTTTCATCATTCTCATATTGCTCTTTGCATGATCATGTAGTTGACATCGTATTTGTGGCAAAGCCACCTTCATAATTTTCATACATGTCACTCTTGATTCATTGCATATCCCGGTACACCGCCGGAGGCATTCATATAGAGTCATATTTTGTTCTAGATTAGAGTTGTAATTCTTGAGTTGTAAATCCATAAAAGTGTGATGATCTTCTTTATTAGAGCATTGTCCCAGTGAGGAAAGGATGAAGAAGACTATTCCCCACAAGTCGGGATGGGACTTCGGACTTTACAAAAATTAAAGAGGCCAAAGAAGCCCATGAAATAAAAGAGGCCAAAGAAGCCCACCAAAAAGAAAAAAAAAGAAAAGAAAGAGAAAAAGAGAAAAAAATGAGAGAAAAAGAGAGAAGGGACAATTGCTACTATCTCTTTTCCACACTTTTGCTTCAAAAATAGCAACATGATCTTCATGATAGAGAGTCTCATATGTTGTCACTTTCATATACTAGTGGGAATTTTTCATTATAGAACTTGGCTTGTATATTCCAATGATGGGCTTCCTAAAATTGCCCTAGGTCTTCGTGAGCAAGCAAGTTGGATGCACACCCACTTACTTTCTTTTGTTGAGCTTTCATATATTTATAGCTCTAGTGCATCCGTTGCATGGCAATCCCTACTCACATTGATATCTATTGATGGGCTTCTCCATAGCCCGTTGATATGCCTAGTTGATGTGAGACTATCTTCTCCCACTTTTTGTCCTCACAACCACCATATTAGACCATCATAGTGCTATGTCCATGGCTTGCGCTCATGTATTGCGTAAGAGTTGAAAAGTTGAAGCACGTTAAAAAGTATGAACCAATTGCTTGGCTCGTCATCGGGGTTGTGCATGATGGGAGCATTTTTTGTGACGAAGATGGAGCATAGCCAGACTATATGATTTTGTAGGGATGAGCTTTCTTTGGCTATGTTATTTTGATAAGACATAATTGCTTGGTTGGTATGCTTGAAGTATTATTGTTTTTATGTCAAATGATAGACTATTGCCTTGAATCACTCGTGTCTTAATATTCATGCCATGATTAGACATATGATCAAGATTATGCTAGGTAGCATTCCACATCAAAAAATATCTTTTTTATCATTTACCTACTCGAGGATGAGCAGGAATTAAGCTTGGGGATGCTGATACGTCTCCGTCGTATCTATAATTTTTTATTGTTCCATGCCAATATTATTCAACTTTCATATACTTTTGGCAACTTTTTATACTATTTTTTGGGACTAACATATTGATCCAGTGCCAAGTGCCAGTTCCTGTCTATTGCATGTTTTATGTTTCACAGAAAACCAATATCAAACGGAATCCAAACGGGATAAAAACAGACAGAGAATTATTTTGGAATATTTGGGATTTTCCGGAGGAAGAATCAACGCGAAACGGTGTCCGGGGTGGACACGAGACAGGGGGGCGCGCCCTCCCCCCGGGCGCGCCCTGGACTCTTGTGGGCCACCCATAAGGAGGTTGATGCCCTTCTTTTGCCACAAGAAAGCTAATTTTACGAGAAAAATCTAGGCAAAAGATTCACCCCAATCGGAGTTACGGATCTCCGAATATTAAAGAAACGGTGAAGGGGTAGAATCTGGGAACGCAGAAACAGAGAGATAGATCCAATCTCGGAGGGGCTCTCGCCCCTCCCAAGCCATGGGAGCCAAGGACCAGAGGGGAAACCATTCTTCCATCTAGGGAGGAGGTCAAGGAAGAAGAATAAGAAGGGGGTCTCTCTCCCCCTTGCTTCCGGTGGCGCCGGAGTGCTGCCGGGGGCCATCATCATCACCGCGATCTTCACCAACACCTCTGCCATCTTCACCAACATCTCCATCACCTTCCCCCATCTATATTCAGCGGTCCACTCTCCCGCAACCCGCTGTACCCTCTACTTGAACATGGTGCTTTATGCTTTATATTATTATCCAATGATGTGTTGCCATCCTATGATGTCTGAGTAGATTTTCGTTGTCCTATCGGTGATTGATGTATTGCTATGATTGGTTTAATTTGCTTGTGGTTATGTTGCTGTCCTTTGGTGCCCATCATATGAGCGCGCGCGTGGATCACACCATAGGGTTAGTTTTATGTTGATAGGACTATGTATTGGAGGGCTAGAGTGACAGAAGCTTCAACCTAGCATAGAAATTGATGCATATAGGATTGAAGGGGGACCAATATATCTTAATGCTATGGTTGGGTTTTACCTTAATGAACGTTAGTAGTTGCGGATGCTTGCTAATAGTTCCAATCATAAGTGCATAGAATTCCAAGTCAGGGATGACATGCTAGAAGTGGCCTCTCCCACATAAAACTTGCTATCGGTCTAGTAAAGTAGTCAATTGCTTAGGGACAATTTCACAATTCCTACCACCACTTTTCCACACTCGCTATATTTACTTTATTGCATCTTTATCTAAACAGCCCCTACTTTTTATTTTCTTGCTCTTTATTATCTTGCAAACCTATCCTATCACACCTACAAAGTACTTCTAGTTTCATACTTGTTCTTGGTAAAGCAAACACTAAGCGTGTGTAGAGTCGTATCAGTGGCCGATAGGACTTGAGAGAGTATTTGTTCTACCTTTAGCTCCTCGTTGGGTTCGACACGCTTACTTATCGAAAGAGGCTACAACTATCCCGTATACTTGCGGGTTATCAGCCGCCCAGCTGGAGACCCTGGGCGCCGCCCTGGGAAGAGTCCCGTGCACCCTTCACATGACGAGGGGGACTAGCATGTGCGTCGAGGTGTTGACGGAAATGGCAGACAGCCGCAGGGCTATGATGGAGCTCCTTCTAACGCAGTTAGAAGTCGAAGCGCGTCACGGTCCATGCAGCTTTCGCCGCCGCCCACACCCACGAAAGCTCTGGCACGCGCTCAGCTGCTCCTCGACTTCCCTCCTGCTGCAGAGAAGCTCGACGAATGGAGAGCCATCGTCCATAGCCTCGTCGGCATTGCCAACCAAGAAGAGCCGCGACCAGCAGGGCCCGCAGGCTGTTGCTCCGTCGAGCCACGGCATGCCAGCGGTGGACGGGCCGGGGGCGATGCAGCCACGGTGCATTCTCCTTCTCCACACCAGCTACCGCGGATGTTGACCCGTCACGATGATGCTCGTGATGATATCTCCATAGCGTCCTCCGACCCGCAAACCTACCGCGGTCAACGCCAAGTTCTTCGGGAGCGATCTCATGAAGACGCTCGAACCACCATTGAGCGCCGACGCGATGCGCGCTACCAGTCGGACAGGCGGGCAGGGCCCACTATGGACCACCCAACACCGGGAGGCTACGGTGGCTTACCCTATGAGGTGGGCTGTCCGGCCTTCACCCGTGCGCTGCGGCAGTTCCAGTGGCCCTCCCACCGCACATTCAAGCCCGATGTTGGCGAAAAGTATAACAGCAAGACTCACCCGTCGAAGTTCCTCAGCATTTACACCATCACGATGCAAGCTACTGGGGCTCACGACGATAAGGTGCTTGCCAATTACTTCCCGTTGGTACTCAAGCCCAATGTTATGTCATGGTTGATGCACTTGCCGGTGGACTCCATTTCTTCTTGGGCGGATCTGTGCCATGAGTTTGTTGGCGCCTTTACTGGAGGCCACCAAGCTCATGGCCAGGCGAGCGATCTGCATATCATCCCCTAGACGGAAGGAGAGAACCTGCGCAAGTACATCCAGAGGTTCAGCCGAGTGCAGTATAACATCCCAGACGTTCATCCCGCCGCCGTGATCAGCGCATTCCACCAGAACATGTGCAACCACGAGATGCATGAAGAACTGGCAATGAACAAGGTCAAAGATGTGGCCGAACTATACATTTTGGCCAACAGGTGCGCTCAGGATGAAGAGGGGAGGAAGTACCCCGGCGAAGACGCCGGTGCAGAAACCGACTCCACAGATGATACTGCCGCCCCGGCAAAGAAGGGTTGGCGTCGTAACAGGAAGCGTAGGGGCAAGACCGTTGAGGGAGTCCTGGATAAGGGGGTATCCGGACAGCCGGACTATATGCTTTGGCCGGACTAGTGGACTATGAAGATACAAGATCGAAGACTTCGTCCCGTGTCCGGATGGGACTCTCCCTTGCATGGAAGGCAAGCTTGGCGATCCGGATGATAGATCTCCTTCTCTGTAACCGACCTTGTGTAACCCTAGCCCCCTCCGGTGTCTATATAAACCAGAGGGTTTAGTCCGTAGGACTCAAGAATAACAACAATCATACCATAGGCTAGCTTCTAAGGTTTTAGCCTCTCTGATCTCGTGGTAGATCAACTCTTGTAATACTCATATCATCAAGATCAATCAAGCAGGAAGTAGGGTATTACCTCCATCGAGAGGGCCCGAACCTGGGTAAACATCACGTCCCCAGCCTCCTATTACCATTAGCCTTAGACGCACAGTTCGGGATCCCCTACCCGAGATCCGCCACCGACTTTGGTGCTTTCATTGAGAGTTCCTCTGTGTCGTCGCTATAAGGCTCGATGGCTTCTCCAACCTTCAACAACTCTGTCTAGGGTGAGACTTTTCTCCCTGGACAGATTTTTGTGTTTGGCGGCTTCGCACTGCGGGCCAACTCGCTCGTCCATCTAGAGCAGATTGACAGCTACGCCCCTGGCCGTCAGGTCAGGTTCGGGAACCTAAACTAGACTGCCGATATCCGCGGAGACTTGATCTTCGACGGATTCGAGCCCATGTCAGGAGCGTCGAACGATCACCACGCGCATGACTTAGATCTGCTGTCGGACAGTATTCGAAATATCGCACCTGCTACGACTCCAGACTTCGGTCTGGAGCAAATTGTGCCTCCCAAGGACGGGCGGATGGACACCGCCCGGAAGCCGCACACCCATCGGCGCTAGGGCCAAACGCAGACTCCTCTCCTAGGGAAATCTGTATCTCCGGACCCCCGGACCTGTGCCCGGGCGTGGGCTCCGAACCGCGTGCATCCGGACCCATCGAGTCCGATTGGGCTCCAATAATGGAATTCACCGCCGCGGATATCTTTTAGCACTCCCCCTTCGGCGATGTGCTAAATTCGTTAAAATCTCTCTCTTTATCAGGAGATTCTTGGTCGGACTATACCCGAACCGTGTGGGATACGGAGGACGAAAAAAATTGCGACCCACCCACCACCCACTTTATAGCCAATGTCGATGACTTAACAGACATGCTTGACTTCGACTCCTACAACATCGACGGTATGGACGTCGATGCAGGGGACAATATGGAACCACCTCCCACGGGGCGCTGGACTGCCACTTCATCATACGACGTCTATATGGTGGACACGCCTAAAGAAGACAATGGTGACAAAAAGGACACAACGGAGGATAAACCCCCCGGACAAAAGCAAAAACGACGGCGCAGGCGCCGCTCTAAGTCCAGTCACAGTAAAAATAGTGATAACAACACAAAACAGGATGACACACCGGTTGACTCCGAAGGCAACAACAACCATAGGGACCCAGCGATGGAGTAGGATAAGCCAGGTCACACCGAACATAGCCCGGAGCACACGCCCGATCACAGCGATCCAGAGGGCCAAACTCATCACACTACCTCCAAAGAGGAGGACAGTCCGGTTGACGATGCATTCATCATCCCGGAAAAGCGTTTGGAACAAGATAACTCCGCAGAAAGCTCCTGGCCACGGCGAGGAGCCTAAAGAAGCAGAAGCGAAGGATTAAAACTGCGCAGGATACGCTCAACCGAAGATGGAACAAGGTGCTGGACACCGAAGGAAAATGTGGCGAAGATCGCCACACAAAGAGCTACCCAAAGCGCAAACTGCTCCCCGAATTCGACGACGAAGCCGCAGCGCCCATTCCACCAAAAAACTATACGGCCACTAGGCCAGACCAACCACCTCATGGCCGCAATAGAGCAGCCACCGATACCGCACACGATTTACGAGAGCTCCTGGACAAAAAGGCCAGTGCGTCCAGATCCATCTACAGGTCCAAAGGACATGCTCCGACGCGGGATAATGGTCACCACAACGATCATACTGATCGAATACCAATCCGGAATCAACACCGAGAGCAACAACAATCGATAACATGCCGCGACACGGTCAGATACGGAGGGGCTGTGCACCCCCTATGCTTCACCGATGAGGTGCTGGATCATGAATTCCCACAAGGATTCAAACCCGTGAATATAGAGGCATATGACGGAACGACGGATCCCGGGGTCTGGATTGAAGATTTTATCCTTCACATACACATGGCTCGTGGGGATGACCTCCACGCCATTAAATACCTTCCCCTCAAGTTGAAAGGACCAGCTCGGCACTAGCTGAAAAGCCTCCCAGAAAACTCAATTGGACGTTGGGAGGAACTTGAGGATGCTTTCAAGGCAAACTTTCAAGGACCTATGTCCGACCTCCGGATGCAGACGATTTAAGTCACATAATACAGCAGCCCGGAGAGTCAGCCCGCAAGCTTTGGAACAGATTCTTCACTAAGAAGAATCAAATTGTCGACTGTCCGGATGCCGAAGCCTTAGCGGCCTTCAAACATAGTATCCGAGACGAGTGGCTCGCCAGACACCTCGGCCAAGAAAACCCAAGGACGATGGCAGCCTTAACAAACCTTATGACCCGCTTTTGTGTGGGCGAAGACAGCTGGTTGGCCCGTAGAGGCACCAGTGACCCGGGCACATCCGAACTTCAAGATGGCAACGGGAAGCCATAGCGCACTAAGCATAAACGTCGGAATGGCGATAGTCTGGACAACATGGCGTTCAATGCCGGATTCAGGGGCTCTCGACGCGGTCAAGGAAAGAAGCCATTCACAGGAAGTAAAGAGGGACCATCCGGCCTGAATAAAGTCCTGGACAGATTGTGCCAAATCCATGGTACTTCGGAAAAACCTGCAAATCATACCCACAAAGAATGTTGGGTCTTCAAGCAGGCCGGCAAATTAAACGCCGAACACAAGGGAAGGGACACACCAAGCGACGACGAGGATGAGCCTCGCCAGCCGAACACGGTGGGCCAAAAAAAATTCCCACCAGAAGTCAAAATGGTAAACATGGTACACGCAACTCACGTAGAATTCGTCACCCCCAAATTCAATCCCTGGGCGGCCTGCCCGATCACTTTTAATCACAGGGACTACCCGGCCAGTATCCGGCACGGAGGATCGGCTACCTTGGTGCTTGACCCAATAATCGATGGATACCATCTCACTCGTGTCCTAATGGACGGCGGCAGTGGTCTTAACCTGATATATCAAGACACCATCCGCAAGATGGGGATAGACCCATCCAGAATAAGTCAAAATAGCGCCACCTTCACTGGAGTGATACCAGGCGTCGAGGCCCATTGCTAGGGCTCCCTTGTATTAGAAGTGACATTCGGTTCTCCCGATAACTTCAGAAGCGAGGAACTAATCTTCAATATCGCTCCCTTCAGCAGTGGTTATCATGTATTACTTGGAAGAATGGCCTTCACTTGCTTTAACGCAATACCGAACTACGCCTGCCTTAAACTTAAGATGCCTGGTCCACGTGGCGTCATAACGGTTAGCGGAAACACAAAGAAGTATGCGGCAGCTCCTGCTGCCGGACTCTAGGCGGCCTCTCCCACCAGAACACATGATCGGTCGTTCAGACCACGGACATAGCTAGACGAGTCCGGTGCACCACCATCAACAACAGCCCGAATAAACCCTGGCTAGGTGTTATACATATATCCCCATAAATGGTACTAGGGGCTGTCAACATATAACAAAGCCCACAATTCGGCTTGCCTCTTTAATAGGCAAATAGCTCGTATCTCGAACACCCATCGAGAATAACTAACTTTTGGCACGTTTACTCTTTTTTCATGAGTTTTCGTTTTTACAGACATTTTTTGTGTGACACCCTTCCAGGATACGGCACAATGGAGACAAAGGCGCAGACGTGCAGCAGGGCCCCGCTCAAAGGTTTCTCTTTAGATTTAGCCCCTGTGTAAACCTTCTTTACTATCTTTTGTTGCTTGACATCCCATGGGTATTTCATACACCCATAAGGGATAATGGCGTTATAGGCTTTTCGCCACGACAGATCAATGCACGTACCTGGAATTACAGGGTCAAGGGCGTTACTCAACCCAGTATATGTTATAAAGTCCGAATACCTTCGGGAGTGTTCGGAGTCATGAGTTTAGCCTTATATGCATCAGCTCTGAATCATGTCTTTGGTCAAATGTTGGGTTAGCCCGGCTCCTGGGTTTGCTGCCTTACGTCCCGTTCTATCGGCTAAGGCGGCCAAAGGAGAACTACTGCGATTGTGCCCTGGTTATTCCGGATGAGCACCTCAGCAGAGAAAGCCGAAAACTTACTGTCAGATACAACGAGAGACTGGTCAACCACTCGAGGACTCATCGGAATCTATATGATTCCTCCGCATTAACCAAGGACCGGTTTCTCGGTCAAGTACGCGCACCGTATCCGGATGCACGCGGAAGTACCAGGGGCTACATAGTAGCCCCACCTTTCAACTCCTATGGCTAAGTGAAAGTGTTATAGCTATATAGTCCGGTTGCCTGGTTCGACGTGCGATCACCTCCTTAATGGACCAAGAGGTTGGATCAAGTGTGTTTTCTCCTTTTCTTTCAAACACCCCCGCATTATATGTGTGGGGGCTAAAGCCAACGACTGCTAACTTTCACGTTATATGCATACATAAACAACCACCAAGGAGACATTATAATACTTTCAGGCAAAAGTATAAAAAACAGCCTCCATAATTAAACACATAATTGTTTACAATCCATAGACTCGCCACTCGAACATGACATTTTTCGAGCACTGAGCCTCTATTCTACGGGCACCTTCTATGACCTGCTCAAAATAGTGCTCGGCTGGGTCTTGGCTTCCTGCCGGACCCCGGGTTGCAACGATGGTGGCCTCCTTATCCGCCCAATACATCTTCACACAGGCAAGAGCCATCCGTGCACCCTCTATGCATGCCGACCTCTTCTCGGCATCTATCCGTGCTCTGGCGCCAAACAGTTGCTGCACTAAACCAAAGTAACTGTTCGGCTTCGGTCCCTTCGGCCATAGATGGTCTATTATAGACCTCATTGCAAGACCTAACAACCTATGCAGCTCGGCTATAGCGGCCATCTTCTCACTCAATGGCAATGAGTGCGCTGGAGCGCCAAATTGTGACCAGAATAGTCTTTCTATTTCGTTATCTTTATGATCCTTGAACAACTTGGTCGCATCAGCCGCACTCTTCGTCAAGTCCGCATACTCATCTGCAGCGCTCCATAGCTTATCCAATGGAGCATACTTTGGATCTAAAAACTTCATCCACAACAAGTAAGGATTTCCAGCCACGATTTCTCCGGTGTCGAAGTTCCTCCCGCGCGTCTCTAATTTTAGAGAGCGTCTCCTTAGCCGAATCCAGGGCCTTCTTTAGGTCAGCCACCTTTGCCTGATTCTCCTTCTCGAGAAGCTCATACCGGCCGGCGGCGTCCCTCAGCTCCACAGCCATCTAGGCTATCTTTTCTTTTCTTCGGAGATGGCGGCCTGTTCAGCTTTTAAGTCTTCGGCTGCCTTTAGAGCAGCCGCATTGCTGACCCGGGCTTGTTCCTTGGCTAGGGCAAGCTTCGCCCTCAGGGCCTCAATGGCAGCAGCTCCGCCTGCAGCCACATCACATCATATTAATATTACAACCTTCTTGCAATTTCCTAAAGCAAATGTGGATATAAGAGCGCATACTCTGCGACTCCTCGAATCGCTTGTTTACAAGCGTGACGTCGGCCTCCACCACGTCAATCTGCCACCTCAATTCGGCGCATTCAGCGGACTGGTCTATCCCCGGACCCCTAGCAACCTGCACATCAATACAAGTGCGATTATTACCTGGGAGTGTGATCCTCCGTTTGCCGCCATGGGCTGGCATCCACAGTCTCAGGGCTACTATCTATACAGAGCGCATGTATCGCGTGCGGTGCAACCAAAAACTGCGTATTTCGTGGCTTACCTCAAAGCCTTTGAGCAAGCTCCTAAGAAATTCATTTAACCCGCTTGTGGCGGAGGAAATTTTCTCCAACACCGTACCCATTAGTGTACGGTGATCCTCTAAGAGAGCAGCTGACTCCAGAAGGCCCGTTAGTATGTTCGGCCGGACACCAGACTCTCCCGGACCCTTCTCATTGTACGCCTCAGGAGCCGAACGCGCTGGGCTCGGGGCGGCCGAAGTGTTAGCTTTCGGCCCTATTGGATCTGGACTCCTCCGTGACGATACCTCAGGGTCGCCTGCCCCACGGGGCGGAGAGGTAGGTGGGGTTTCACTCTCCATCATCTCCAGAAGAACATCCCATGAGGATGAACCCTGTTGAGATGAACTGCTAGCCGGACTGCAAAAAACGGTTATTACTCTCATAGGAAAAAGCAATAAGCTTCTTGTTTATTAAACTTACAGCTCGGTGGAGGGCAGGGCCCGTTGGTGAAGTTTTCTTCCCTTGTTTAGGCGCCCCCGTTTCCAAATCTTCGAAGCAGCCCTCTTCTTCCCGTGGGGGGAGGAAACCTCAGATTCACCTCCCTGATTCTCCTCCTCCGTGGAGACATTAATTCCCTCGGTTTGGATGCATAATGTATGAGGCTCATTCTTGGCTTCTCCACTCTTCCCTTCATATTTCTCCGATAGCACTTAACTTAGCGTCCGTTTAAGAATCCTGGCTATTGCCGGACCGGGCGAGCCTTCGGGAAGCGGGGCCGGACACCTGATTATTTCCGCCTTACTGAGCCAATCCTGGTCACAAACAGTTTTTCAAAACAATGCTATGACAAATATAAGCAAAGTGTTCGGTTATAAGGTTACTTACTTGGGTATCTGGGCGATTGCAACTCTGGCCCGCATCCTCGATGGTGTCCGGACACTTTATTCATGGTCCGAAGAACAACTTATACATTCCTTGAGGAGTCATGCCGAAGAAGTGTTGAACGGTTCGCGGACCCTCTGGATTGAACTCCCACATCCTGAGAGGTCGACGTTTGCACGGTAGGGCCTGCCGAACTAGCATTACCTGGATTATTTTGACAAGACTAATGTCCCTCGCGAGGAGCTCCCGAATGCGGCTCTGCAACATCGGTACATCGTTTGCAGGCCCCCAATTCAGTCCCACGTTGGCCCATGACGCTAGTTGACGCAGAGGGCCCGAGCGGAAGGCGGGGCGGCCGCCCACTTCAAGCCTTGGGGAGCTGTGACATAGAACCACCTCCGTTGCCATAGATCAGATACCTCCGGGAAGGAGCCTTTGGGCCACGGGTCATCAGCGTTCCTACTTATTGCAGCACCTCCGCACTCTGTGTGTCGCCCCTCAATCATCTTCGGCTTCACATTGAAGGTCTTAAGCCATAGGCCGAAGTGGGGGTGATGTGGAGGAAGGCTTCGCACACGACGATAAATGACGAGATGTGGAGGATGGAATCTGGAGCTAGATCATGGAACTCAAGCCCGTAATAGAACATGAGCCCCCTCACAAAGGGATCAAGAGTAAAGCCCAAGCCTCGGAGGAAGTGGGAAACAAATACGACACTCTAGTTGGGTTCGGGAGTGGGGATGATCTGCTCGGGGGCTGGAAGCCTATGCTTGACATCGGCGGTCAGGTATCTGGCCTCCCTGAGCTTCACAATGTCCTCCTCTGTGACAGAGGAGGCCATCCACCGACCTTGAAGGTTGGATCCGGACATGATTGAAGATCCGAAGTACCTAAGCTTGAGCTTCGGGTGTTGGAACTCGAGGGGCGAAAAGGCGCAAGCGTGGTAAGAAAATGGATAGGCCTTGATCCCTCTATAAAGGGGGAGAATATCAAGCGTCCCCAGAGTAACCGTTCTGGACTTTCCTAAAAACACGGAGTCACGCCAACAAGCGTGGTGGGATTACCCATACCCGTATTGATGAGAATCCCATGATAATAGGGACACGATCTCTGCTTTGACAAGACGGGCCAAGGAAACCGCCTCGCAATATGTGCGGAAGCAGGTTGTGGAAAACGGTTCAAATAAAAGCCGGACCATGGCGTGATGTCACACTACAAAGAGTTGTCAGCAGATTAGATTCGTGGTTTATTATTCTCTCTACGATGGTATATGAACTTTGTATTGCAGAGCCGGACATGGTCCTTGTGTTCGGAATTTATCTTGTAGTATTCGGAGATGGAACCCGCCTCGCAATGCCGAAGACAATCTACTCGCCGGACTCATCGTCATTGAAGCCTAGTTCAGGGGCTGCTGAGGGAGTCCTGGATAAGGTTTTTTAGGGGTAAAGACAGTAGGAAAGGATCCTACTGACACATATATTATATCACTTTTGTTAAAGTGTTAGCTTACATGATTGCAAAGGGGGGTCAGTACAAGTATGGGTGTGTGTCAACACCCCGGGAGGGGAGAGTATGGTGGAGGGGTTACAAGTTTGTTACAAGGAAGGCAGAGATAAACTCAGCTAGGGGGGCTTGACCCTATGGCATAGTAAATCTAGGTCATTTTGTAGTCTAGCCCTCCAGGAGCTAAACATGGGGGGATGCCCTGAAAGATAATTCCATTCTGTTCTTTCCAAATGCTCCAAGCAGATAACATGAAGATTTCCATGAACAATGGCGAAAGCCAACAAAGTCTCCCACCTTGGATAAGCTGCAACATGTTTCCATTATCTGGCCAAGAAATACCAAGCGTAGTCCAGCATCTTTGGCTAAAGGGGCAGTTGAAGAAAAGGTGCTCAACGGTCTCCTCCTCATTGCAGCTGCAAATAGCACAGTTTACGTTGTTTCCGATGTTGTAGTGCCTCCTTTTCAACATGTTTCTTGTGTTAATTCTATCTACAAGGAGCAGCCACGCAAACACTTTGATCTTGGTCGTGCATTTAGAGTCCCAAATCCAAGCAAAGGCTGGATGAGCCGAAACATTCCTGAAGAAAAATTTATAGTATCTAGCCGACGTATATTTGGCTCCCCAGGAATAAGTCCACTGGTCAGGTTTGTTACTGTCAGGGATTGTGTCAGCAGTTTGAGCTTGTAGTTGTTGCAGTTCTTGTCGAGCCAACGGTGTCAGGGGTAGGTGAAAGCCAGTGTGGATATTGCTTATCGCCAAAAAGTCAGCAACCGAAGCATCCTCAAGTTTGGTGAAAGAGAAAGCCCGGGGGAAAGCTTCATCATTCAACTGATCACTCCAGAGATCTTTCCAGAACAACTGGACTATATGCTTTGGCCGGACTGTTGGACTATGAAGATACAAGATTGAAGACTTCGTCCCGTGTCTGGATGGGACTCTCCTTGGCGTGGAAGGCAAGCTTGGTGATCCGGATGATAGATCTCGTTCTCTGTAACCAACCTTGTGTAACCCTAGCCCCCTCTGGTGTCTATATAAATTGGAGGGTTTAGTCTGTAGGACTCAAGAAAAACAACAATCATACCATAGGCTAGCTTCTAGGGTTTTAGCCTCTCTGATCTCGTGGTAGATCAACTCTTGTAATACTCATATCATTAAGATCAATCAAGCAGGAAGTAGGGTATTACCTCCATCGAGAGGGCCCGAACCTGGGTAAACATCGCTTCCCTAGCCTCCTGTTACCATTAGCCTTAGATGCATAGTTCGGGAGCCCCTACTCGAGATCTGCTTGTTTTGACACCGACAACCGTGCTTGCCGTCGAGGGGTCTGACGACACCGGCACTGGCAAAAAGGCCAAGGCAGGCAACCCCGGCAAGGAGGTTGACGGGTGTACCACTTGCCGGGCCTTGGTGGCTGCCGACAGGCCACGGGGCTCCGACAAGCAGTATTGCAAGATCCATCGCACCAAGGGCCACGACCTCCAGAACTGCCGGCAAGTTGAGCTGCTCTCCGAGAAACAGAAAGCCGAGTATGAGTGGCGGGACATGGAGAAAGGCCAGGAAGGTGTTGAAGGATCCAGCAAGAAGCGTGGCGGCCAAGGGGGCTGCCGCGGCAAGGATAATCAGCAGGAGAGGCCCGCCCGGGGCCGCGACAAGAAGCAGGAAGACGATGATCACGACGAGGACGATGAGTCCGGCGACCACTAGTTTCAGAAAGCTACGGAGGCCATGTGCTTCGATGGTGGCGTCTCTCTGCATGTATCCCATTGCCAGCTCGAGCAGTGGGCGCGTGAGATCACAGCGGTGGAGCCGTCACTTGACGCACAGAAGCCGCTGAAGTGGTCCAGCATGCCTATCATCTTCGACATCGAGGACCACCCTGACCGCACTACTGTGGTCGGGTGCTTTCCGTTGTTGGTCTCACCAACAATCCGCAACCTCAAGGTGATGAGGATGCTAGTTGACGGCGGGTCGGTCTGAACTTGATCTTGCCTATTGTGATCAAGAGGCTGCAGATCCCTGATGGAGACTGAGGGAGTCCTGGATTAGGGGGTATCCGGGGAGCCGGACTATATACATCGTCCGGACTCTTGAAGTGTGGAGATACAAGACTCAAGACTCCGGCCCGTGTCCGGATGGGACTCTCCTTTGCGTGGAAGACAAGCTTGGCGATCCGGATATTATGTTTCCTTCCTTGTAACCGACTCCATGTAAACCTTAGCCCTCTCCGGTGTCTATATAAACCGGAGAGGATGGTCCTTAGAAGGCCGATCACAATTACAATCGTACCTCATAGGCTAGCTCTTAGGGTTTAGCCTCTACGATCTCGTGGTAGATCTACTCTTGTACTACTCATATCTTCAATATTAATCAAGTAGGAAGTAGGGTTTTACCTCCATCGAGAGGGCCCGAACCTGGGTAAACATTGTGTCCCTTGCTTCCTGTTACCATCAGCCCAAGACGCACAGATCGGGACCCCCTACCCGAGATCCGCCGGTTTTGACACCGACATTGGTGCTTTCATTGAGAGTTCCTCTGTGCCGTCACTGTAAGGCTCGATGACTTGTCTCGTTGTCAAGGACGACATCACCTCTGGGGGAGCACTGGCTGTAGGCCAAACTCTCCAACTTGGCGGCTTCATTATGGCTGCCCCATCGGCTGTCGCGCCAACAATGGCCTCTCGGGTCATCACGCATAACCTTCGCCTCAATTCGGAGCTTGCCTAAAAGATGGATCCGATTGAGCTCTCCTCCCTTAATGAGCTCTTGGATTGCATCGCCGCTTTGGGAGTCGCTACGGACTATGACCGAATTGGGCTTAAACCCGACCAAAGGGACATTAGATTCCCGCCGACCACCCATGAGATAGCGATAGTGGAGGAACCACACACGGGTTGCCCCTCAACTTTGAGGATGAATTATGTCCGGATCACCGAACTCAGTGAGCCAACCACCTACTCAAAGGAAGACATGACCTGGATCCCGGACTTAGAATCGGGCATTGGGCCGAACAGATTGGGCAATACTCCGGATCCCGAACTGTCAGGCTCGGAACCTCCCGTGCCCCTGGGTGTTAGATCGAATCAAAATCCGGATTCAGCCAATGATAGTCACTCGGACTTAAACTGTCTCTCCCGCATCAGGCAAGAGCCCTAGGAGACGGTACACCGTTACTGGGCCAGATTCCTCCTTGCGCTTAACAAGGTCGAGGACTGCCACAAGGAGGACGTAGTTTCACTTTTTTGCAAAAACTGCACGAACAAAGGAGTCCTTAATGCTATAAGTCGCCGTGACATAGTACACTTTGCGGACTTGGCGACCATAGTATAGAAGTACTGTGCGATGGAAAGCGCCTGGAAGACCCAAACAGAATTTTGGGATAGTACGGCCCTCACCAGAACCTTTGCCCGAACTAAAAGGCCGAACTCTCGCAAGTCAACCAATTCAATTCCCAAGAAACCAAAACCCTCCCCAGGGCGTGGAACCGTATTGGAAGAATGGCTCAATGGGCCATGTAAGCTTCACAGTATGCCGGATGCAACACCAACCCATAGCCTTAGGGCATGTTGGATACTCCGGCAGGTAGCAAAAAGTGGCGAGGATCTCCTCGAAAAACATAAAGCAGAACAACATCCCGCCAAGGAACACAATATGGTACTAACAGTCTTCGAGACTTCCGCCTCAAACAATAGGCGCAAGTGAGCTCATCGAAGCTCCGCGGAAATCTTCCATGTGCCAAAAATAAATCCGTGGAACGACACTGCTATAACTTTCGATGTCAGTGACGAACCCCAATTCCAAACCATCCAGGCACCAGCCGCTTTGGTCCTTAGCCCAATAGTGGACGGCTTTCGGCTCACTAAAGTACTCATGGATGGCGGAAGCGGATTAAACTTAATCTACGAAGAAACACTCAAGAAGATGGAAATTGATAAAAGCCGCATTGAACAAAGCGGCACAACCTTCAGGGGAATTATCCCTAGTCGGGAAGCACGGTGTGCGGGGAAAATCACACTCGATGTGGTATTCGGCACCCTAGAGAATTACAGGTCTGAAGAAATCACATTCCAAGTGGCTCCTTTCAGGAGCGAATACCACGCCCTTCTAGGGCGGGACGCATTTGCAAGCTTTCAAGCTATACCCCATTACGAGTACATGAATCTTAAAATGCCCGGACCCAATGGAATCATCACTCTAGCTAGTGATCCGGACGTCGCACTCCGTGCCGAAAACAAAACCGTAGCACTAGCCTTGGAAGCATTATCCGAAGCCCTAGCAGCTGAAGAATTAACAACACTGCGCGCCACCGTGGACAGGGACGACGTGATACTCGACAAGCGACCCAATTCCACCTCATTTAAACCCGCAGATGAGATAGTCAAATTCCAAGTCCACCCAACGGACCCCACGAAGATAGCTTCCATCGGGACACGATTGAGCCCCGCTATGGACGCTGCACTGCGAGACTTCTTACGCGAGAATTGGGACATTTTCGCCTGGCACCCATCGGACATGCCGGGCATCCCGCGCGGATTGGCCGAACATATCCTTAACATACTAAAGGGATACAAACCTGTTAAACAGACCCTAAGACAATATTTAGAGCCCAAACGACAAGCCATGGGGGAAGAGCTAGCCAAGCTACTTGAGGCCAGATTCATCAGAGATATCAAACATCCAGATTCGCTGGCGAACTTGGTAATGGTACCAAAGAAGGACAAGTCCTGGCGCCTGTGCATCGACTTCAAAGACCTCAATAAGGCTTGCCCCAAGGATCCCTTTCCCCTCCCTCGCATCGATCAAATCATCGACGCCACAGCAGGACACGACTCGCTGTGTTTCCTCAACGCATACTCTGGATACCATCAAATAAAGATGGCAGAGTCCGACCAAGTTGCAACAGCTTTCATAACGCCATATGGCCCTTTCTGCTTCAACACTATGCCTTTTGGGCTTAAGAATGCCGGCGCAACCTACCAACGCATGATTCAAACATGCCTGGAAAAGCAAATCGGCAAAACAGTGGAGGCATACATGGACGACGTAGTCATAAAAACAAGACATGTTGAAACCCTAATAGATGACTTGAGGCTTACGTTCGACAACCTCCGAACATACGACATCAAGCTGAATCCGGAGAAATGTGTTTTCGGCGTCCCCTCATGAAAACTGCTAGGCTTCATCGTTTCTAATAGAGGAATTGAAGCTAATCCGGCAAAAATCCGAGCTTTGTCGCAGTTGGCTATACCAACAGACCTCAAACACATCCAGAAACTAGCTGGATGCGTGGCTGCTTTGAGCCGCTTTATCTCCAGGTTAGGAGAAAAGGCATTACCTCTTTACCGCCTTCTTCGGCGCACCGAACACTTCGTGTGGACAGATGCAGCCGTGGCCGGACTCGATGAAATAAAGACCTTATTGGCCAATAATCCAGTCCTAACAACGCCAAATATCGACAAACCTATGTTGTTGTACATAGCTGCAACACATCAAGTTGTAAGCGCAGCACACGTCGTCGAACGAGAGGTTGACGGATACAAATTCCCGCTACAGAAGCCGGTTTATTACGTATCCACGGTCCTCACCCCATGCAAATCCCGATACCCACACTATTAAAAAATAGCATACGCGGTCTTCATGGCATCCCGAAAGCTACGATACTACTTTCAAGAGTGTTCGATTACGGTGGCCTCCGAAGTACCACTAAACGATATAATAAATAACCGCGATGCCACGGGCCGGATCACTAAATGGGCCATCGAGCTCCTTCCGTTCGACATAACATACAAGCCTCGGCGGGCTATCAAGTCACAAGTATTAGCTGACTTTGTCGCCGAATGGACGGAAGCCGAACTCCCTAAAGACTACGGCGCGTGCTCTAACTGGATCATGCACTTCGACGACTCTAAAATGCGGGCCAGATTGGGAGCAGGCGTAGTCCTGACGTCTCCCACCGGAGACACGGTCCAATACGTCCTCCAAATATTATACACAGACTCCAACAATGCAGCCGAATATGAGGCTCTGTTGCACGGTCTTCGGATGGCAGTCTCTATGGGCATTCAACGCCTAGAGGTACGCGGGGATTCAAACATCGCTATATCACAAATAAACAGAGACTTTGATGCCGAGGATCCGAAAATGGCGGCCTACCGTAATGTCGTCCTTAAAATGTCAGCTCGGTTCGAGGGGCTCGAATTCCACCATGTGGCTCGAGAAAACAATCAAGCGGCAGATGTCCTTGCCCGCATCGGCGCTAAACGCGACCCTGTCCGACCTAACATATTCCTGGAAAGGCTGTTCAAGCCATCCGTGGTATGGGAAGGGGAGTCCGGCAATACCAGCACGAATCCGAATACGTCCCCAGATTTCGAACTATCAGACATAATCGGAGGCTCTACCATCGAAATAACATCGTCAGCCCACGAAATAATGGATGTCATCGCCCCGTGGACTGAGCCTTTCTTGGCCTACCTAAATAAGCAGGAGCTCCCCGAAGATCAAAATGAAGCACACTGCATCGTCCGGCGTTCTAAAGCTTACAAAGTTCATGAAGGGGAACTCTATAAGAAAAGTGCGACCAGAGTGCTCCAAAGGTGCATCTCCGAAGAGGAAGGGCGGCAGCTCTTGGCTGAAATCCATGCCGGACTGGGTGGGCACCACGCTGCGGCTCGAGCACTAGTCAGCAAGGCCTTCCGTACAGGTTTCTATTGGCCGACGGCCCGAGCAGACGCACATGACCTTGTCCAACACTGCGTCGGTTGCCAGCTCTTTGCCAATCAGAGTCATATGCCCCCTACCGCTCTCCGAACAATCCCCATAACTTGGCCCTTCGCGGTCTGGGGGCTGGATATGGTTGTACCCCTTAAAGGGGGAAGCCATAAGAAAAAATACTTATGGGTCATGGTAGACAAGTTCACCAAGATAGAAGCCAAACCAGTGAAAACGGCCGAATCCGGACCAGTAATAGACTTTATATCCGGGGTCGTACACCGATACGGTGTCCCCCACAGCATCATCACCGATAATGGCTCAAATTTCACAACCGATGAAGTGAAAGCTTGGTGTGGCAAAATGGGCATTAAGCTCGACTATGCTTCCGTCTACCATCCTCAAACAAATGGCCAGGTCGAACGGGCAAACGGTCTCATCATGAGCGGCATCAAACCCAGACTAGTGCGATCCTTGACAGAGTGGTACACTCATTGGGTCAAGGAGCTCGACTCCGTACTCTGGGGGCTGCGGACCATGCCGAATCGCACCACCGGATATACACCATTTTTATGGTGTACGGCGCGGAAGCAGTACTACCCTGCGACATAATACATGATTCGCCACGCGTACGCATGTACGAAGAGAAGGACGCCGAGTTAGATCGGCAGGATAACTTGGACGCCCTGGAGGAGGAGCATGACGTCGCGAAGGCCCGTTCCGCATTCTATCAGCAATAGGCTCGACGATACCAAAGCAGAGAAGTGCGGGCCAAAACTTATAATATTGGCGAGCTCGTTCTATGCTTACCGGAGAAGAAGAAGGACAAGCTCAAACCCAAGTGGGAAGGTCCCTTCGTCATCGACAAAGTTCTCACTGGAGGAGCGTACCGCTTACGTAATACGTCCAATAACAGACTCGAGCCGAACCCATGGAACACGGCCAGACTTTGGAGATTCTACGCCTAGCGCCGAACTCAGTGTTCGTCTCCTTACCTGCTCCTTTTTAATTATGCTCCATCCTCTTCCTTTCTCGATCTTTTTCTCTTCACACAAAGTATTTAACACAGTACGGACTCCCGGATTATTCCGGCCGCACTATGTGTGTAAGCAATACCTGGGGGCTTCCTATACAGAAGCTAAACATAACTTACTCTAAAGGGCTTTTTGCCCATCACACATGTGTTTTCCATGTGTGCCTTTTCTTCACCATTATATGCATCAATATGACTTAAGATGTGGCCAAGTTGGGTTGCCTGGCTCCTGTGTTTATGCCCTACGTTCCCATTAATTCGGCTAGGGCATAAGGGGAGCACCTCTGCGATTGTTACTACCGGTTCAGCCGGATGTGTACCTCAGACTGGGTGAAGCCGAAAGCTAGTTTCCTTAAGAGAATATTCGGTCAGTGAACAAAACATGTCTTCGTTTATCATAACATAAATCCCCAGAAGTTTTGTATCCTGTGCCATGGTTCGCAGTCCGGACATGTGCCTTGTCGCATGCTTACCCAGGGAAAGGAACCCTTAATGGAACTATTCTCCCTGGAAGATGTTTCTTACTATCCATGTAATATAACATAACTAGTTGGGTACTTGTCTGTTCAAGCACTTATGACCCCTACGTCTGGTTTCTACGCATATTCCGGTTTTGTATAACTGAGCAGGTATTCGGACACACCCCGGATTGTAGGATTCGGGGACTGAAGCGAAAAGGTCCGCCATGACAAATGATTTTAATCCGGCTAGGGGCTACTTACGTACATCGAATTACACAGTCATTTGGACTGACTATATTCCTTCTCTATACCATCCAACAGGCTATCTAGCTTACAATCCTGTTCAGAATACTTTGCGGCTAACGCCACCTGGTCATATACCAGACTCATGGGAATTGTTTGCCCATCTGGCCCAGCCGGTCCGACTTCAGCCATATGGTTCGGGTCCAGCTTGGTGTAGCGCGTCTTCACCATAGCCCATGCTTCTCTTGCACCTTGCTGGTAGGCTGACATCTTCCATAAACGGAAGCGCCGCCGTGCTCCTTGAAGCATGTCCACAAGATCCCCCATGCCATTCGGCAGGAAGCTTGATGGCCACAAAGCCTGCGCAATGCCCTGCATCGTCTGCCGAGCTCGTTCGTGCAGTTGTGAGAGGTCTTGCAGTAAATCGCCTGCAGATGCGGGCATCTCCTCCTCAGGGCGACCCGTTAGCACTCCTACAAGCACAACTCTTTCAATATACTTCCTCGCCAAACTATGCTACAGTTCGTTTAGGCACTTACGATAAATGCCACGGCGAAGCCTTTTGTTCTCCTTCACGGAGTCTCCCAGCTGCGTGCGGAAGTCTTTCAATTCCACGTCTAGCCGAACATTGGCATCTTGGAGAGTATTCTTCTCCTACCTAACTTGCGTAAGAATGCGCTCGCCAGCCTTTAGTTGCCTCTGGAGATGCGACTCGTCATCTCTCCCGCCCTCCGGATTTACTCCGGGGTTATCTGCAGAATTTTCTGTTAAACTCATCATACCAACCAGTTGCTAACTGGTAATTTTCGTCCAATCGAGATAAATGTTACCACATGAGGCCTTCGGGGATTCCTCTAGCTTGGCAACCGTGGCCCTCAGTTGGGTCTTGCACTCCTCTAGCTCCCGAGACAATTACTCATTCTTATCTACAAGAACCTGCGCATAAATTGATCCTAAAAACTGTTATTCCAACTGTTTCAAGTCTCAGAGGCTACTGCTATACATGCTTATCAAACTTTCTTACCCGTATATCTTTGGTATACTAGTCCGTCGCCCGGGCAAGCCCGCCTTGAGCAGCCCGGATGTATGCGTCTCCCGAATTGAAAGCATTAAATGCCTCTTTGGAAAAGATGTTGTTGCGAAGCACGGCCCGTCGACACCGGTGATTCATGGCGCTCTCTACTTTGGAATTCATGGCAGAGAGCATATCTGCGTCCTCTGTCGGAGGACTATACGGCATCACCCCTACGTCCGCCTCCTCTCTCGAAGTCGGTTTTGCAGCCCGACTGGTGGAGGCATGGTTGGCAGGATCCCCGGATATAGTCCGGATACTCCTCTTCCTGCCAAGATGTAAAGGGCGATGTTATACTTCAAATAACAATAATTACATGACAGGTTGTGTCCTTACCTCTATAGAGGCGTGTCGGCCCTAACCGCCTTCCTCTTGAGCCTACCCAATCCGGACGCCTGTGGCCGACGGGTCCCTAGGGGCTTGGCCTTGCGCTCTGACCGTCATCTCTGCCAAAACACGACGCTTCAGGAATAAGGCATGACATCAGGAAAGAGTCCTCTTCGGAGGATCGAGTCTTTGGTCTGGCTTACACGCGACGCAGGTAGTAGTCCGGGATAATCGGCAGTAATAGCCACTGAGGCGCCGTCACGGCTTGCTCGATAAAATATCCCGTTGACAAACTCCATAGTCATATCCGGATCTTCTTCGAGTCCTGGATCCAGGGCCCTTTGGGGTCCTCTGGCTGCGGGGAAGGGCTGAAGATTCCTTCTACAGCCTTCCTCAGTTCCTGCTCGGAAATATCGAGGCCGGTAATCTTAGCGAAAAATGCCATAATAAGTGAAGCGGGAAAATGAACGACGACTTACCCAGTTTGGGGGATTGTACATGGAGAATCCGTCCCGCGGTTTGATGTGAAGGAAGTCTTCCTCTTCTCCTTTGTATAAATTGGACAGTATCCTTGCCAAAGCAGTAGCGGAGTCCGGACCCTTACGGCCACAACGGGTGGCATCGTCTTCCCCGTTGAAATGCCACATGGGTTTGCCCCGATATTGGAGCGGTTGCCATGACCTCGACTATCGTCAGTCCGGATCTGGCTAGTAACTTTATCATGCTCATCAGTAAATGTATTTCCTTGGTATCCTCTTCTTGGGGGCCTCGGGGGCGCCAGCTTAGACATGCCCTCGGTGGGGCGTTACTGAACTTGGGGAGACCTGTCCGGACTAGATCTGGAAGGGGGGCGTCATCAATGTAATATCACTCTGAAGACCAGTTCTCTGGTGCCTTTTGGGGAGTGCCGGATAGGTATTCGGTCTCAGCGATACGCCATACTTCGGCCCTGCACACTTGACATAGGGACTCTCCCTGGTTGCGGGGGACAAGGCAGAACAGCTTCTTCCATAAGCCGAAATGAGCCTCACAGCCTTGAAATAGCTCACAAAGGGCGACATACCCTGCTATATGTAGCACGGAAGCTGGGGTAAAGTTGTGCAACTAGAGGCCGTAGAACTCAAGGAGCCCGCGAAGGAACGGATGAATAGGAAACCCGACGCCCCTTAACAGATGCGGAATGAGGCATATTTGCTCCTCTGAAGACAGATTAGGGGATCTCTCCGCTTGTTTCCCGCCATTATAGGTGGCTATTCCGGCTCAGACGGGGACCATGAACGCCGGTGGGAGAAACCCTTGGGTTTGTAGCTCTATCAAACGGCTATGAGGAACTGAACACTCTCCCTAGTCCCCCGGCTTGGGGCAAGGGGAGCGAGCAGAAGAGCTGCGATGACCGGCCATGTTAGAATGATTTTTCCGGGGCACTCTGTTGGGTGCTTGCTCAGGGGGGAAGGGTGAGGTTCAGAACTGGGAATCTCCGTCTCTTCAAATAGACGGCTAGCCCAAAGGATCGGGGTGGCAAATGCAAAAATACCTTGACTCCTTGCATTTGCTCGACACGTGGAGATGGTCATTATTAAGGCACTGAAGCTGAGGAGTACAACATTGATGAGAAGCCAGATACTGTTCGTCATAATAGGTACATTGGAGTATTCAGAGATGGAACCCGCCTTGCAATGCCGAAGACAAGACTGTGCGTCGGACTCATCGTCATTGAAGCCTGATTCAGGTGCTACTGACGGAGTCCTGGATTAGGGGGTATCCGGGGAGCCGGACTATATACATCGTCCGGACTCTTGAAGTGTGGAGATACAAGACTCAAGACTCCGGCCCGTGTCTGGATTGGATTCTCCTTTGCGTGGAAGACAAGCTTGGCGATCCGGATATTATGTTTCCTTCCTTGTAACCGACTCCATGTAAACCCTAGCCATCTCCGGTGTCTATATAAACCGGAGAGATGGTCCTTAGAAGGTCGATCACAATTACAATCATACCATCATAGGCTAGCTCTTAGGGTTTAGCCTCTACGATCTCGTGGTAGATCTACTCTTTTACTACTCATATCTTCAATATTAATCAAGCAGGAAGTAGGGTTTTACCTCCATCGAGAGGGCCCGAACCTGGGTAAACATTGTGTCCCTTGCTTCCTGTTACCATCAGCCAAAGATGCACAGATCGGGACCCCCTACCCGAGATCCGCCGGTTTTGACACCGACAGAGACCTCGAGGAGACGGGCATTTTCCAAGGGGTCAACCCAGGGAGGAGCTAGCCAAAGGGAAAGGTCACGCTGCCCATGACTTTTAGGGGTGAGTTAAACTACAGGACGAAGAGGGTTGTCTTCGATGTAGCTGAGATCCCGTTGCCCTACAACAGGATTCTCGGCCGCCTGACGCTAGCCAAGTTAATGGCGGCTTCTCACTTCGCCTACAACACACTGAATATGCCCGGGCCGATGAACATCATCACCGTCCCCTCCGACAAGAAAGATGCGTTGGTCTGTGCTGACCAACTCTACGGGGAAGCAGTTGGAGCAGCTGCCGCCAAGGCGCCTGCTCCTGCCATTGAGGCCCCGGGAGGAAAGAAGACCGGCGGGACTCTTCGCAACCACTCCGGCAAGCGCACCTCTTCGGGGTGTTGCACTTCCATCGAGAACGTGTCGGAGAGCTCCACCGGCAAAAGCAAGAAGTCCAGAGCTGCGCCACCAGAGACCAAGAAGCTGTCCGTTAAGGAGGACGGCACGGGAGGAGCTTTCAGCATAAGCTCCATCCTTGATGGCAAATAGGAAAGCGAGCTCATCACTTTCCTGCGGGAGAATGTCGATGTGTTTGCGTGGCAAGCATCCGACATCCCCGGTGTTCCCAGGGAAGTGATTGAGCACCATCTTGATGTCTGTCCTCATGCGCGGCCCTTCAAGCAGAAGGTCAGGAAGCAAGCTCTGGAGAGGCAGGAGTTCATCATGGGAGAAATCAGGAAGCTAGAAGCGGCAGGTTTGGTAAGAGGGGTACTCCACCCAACATGGTTGGTCAATCCGGTAGTTGTGCGCAAGGCGAACGGGAAGTGGAGGCTGTGTATTGATTACACAGATATCAATAAGGCTTGTCTGAGAGACCCCTTCCCATTGCCGCGCATTGACCAGATTGTCGACTCCACAGCCGAGTGTGACCTTCTATCCTTCCTCGACACTTATTCGGGATACCACCAGATCTTCATGACAAGAGAAGACGAGGAGAAGACAACATTCATCACCCCATGTGGTACGTACAGCTTTTTACGGATGCCTTTCGGGTTGAAGAGTGCTGGCTTGACTTTTGCAAGAGCAGTCCAAATTCGTTTTCAGCCCCAGCTCCATAGAAACATGGAAGCCTATATGGATGACATAGTGGCAAAGCCAAAGACAAAGCAACACTTGTGCAAGATCTGGAGGAAACGTTTGCAAATCTACGTGAGATCAACCTCAAGTTGAACCCAGAGAAGTGTGTTTTCGGTGTACCATCCGACAAGCTTCTCGAGTTCTTTGTGTCGCAGTGAGGGATTGAAGCGAATCCCTACAAGATCAAGGCCATCGAATAGATCGAGGCACCCAAGTTGATCAAGGATGTGCGTCGGCTCACTGGCTGCGTTGCCACCATGAGCAGATTCATCTCTAGGTCTGCCGAGCGTGCCCTCCCCTTCTTCAAAATTTTGAAGAAGGCAGGCCCAATGGAGTGGACCCCAGAGGCAGAGGCGGCGCTGCAAGACTTGAAGAAGTACCTCTCCTCCATGCCGATACTAGTTGCGCCTAAACCACAAGAGCCATTGCTGCTGTATCTAGCGGCGATGAATCAAGTGGTCAGCACTGCGCTACTGGCGCTGAGGGAGGTCAACGAAGTGACAATCGTGACGGCAGGTTGGTGGATGGCGAGCTAAAGCTTCCCCCAGCAGGGCCTGATCCCGGCAAGGCGGGGCACTCGGCAGAGTCTGATACCGGCAAGACGAAGCCTGCGTAGCCAGGTGAAATGGTGCAGAAGAAGAAGGTGATACATCACCCGGTTTACTTTATCAGCTCCCTCTTGTAGGGGGCTAGGTCAAGGTACTCTGGTGTGGAGAAGTTGCTCTTCGGCCTCCTCATGGCCTCGAGGAAGCTGCATCATTACTTCCAGGCACACGAGATCACCGTTGTTACCCGCCTTCCTTTGCAACAGATACTGCATAATCCAGATGCAACGGGAAGGATTGTGGAATGGGCCTTGGAGCTGTCAAGTTTTGGTCTAAAGTTTGAAAGTACCTTGACAATTCAGAGCAGAGTTTTGGTGGAGTTCGTTGCAGAATGGTCCTTGATGCCCGACGAAGAGGTCCAGGAGACCACTCTCCCCGGAAAGGAAACGGGCCGCAACTGGATCATGTACTTTGATGGGGCTTTCTCGCTGCAAGGTGTCGGTGTTGGTGTGCTGCTCGTCGCACCCACTGGAGAGCACCTCAAGTATGTCGTCCAAATGCACTTTCCCTAGGAGATGTCAATGAACAACACCGCTGAGTACGAGGGCTTGCTTGCCGGTCTTAGGATCGCGGCAGACCTCGGAGTCAAAAAGCTCATCGTCAGGGGTGATTCACAGCTTGTCGTCAGACAGATCAACAAGGACTATCAAAGCCCGTTGATGGAGGCTTACGTCGATGAAGTGAGGGAACAGGAGGAGCGCTTTGATGAAATACAAGCGGAGCATATCCCCGGGGTGGAGAATAACATCGCCGACTATCTGTCAAAGCGTGCTGCCCTCAAGCTACCTGTGGAACCAGGTACTTTTGTGCTTCGGTTAACTCAACCTTCCATCGAACCATCAACAGGACAGAGCAAGCGGAGGAGATTAGGCCCCTGCAAGTACTTCCCCACCGAGCTCCACGGAGCCGCCGGCGAAGATGTTGCCGTGGATGCCGATTCTGCCATGGGGCAACCGACTCCGGCAGGGCCTCAGGCCATGGCCGTAGAGACGGCCGCTCCCATGGCAGAAGAGATGCCTTTAGTCCTTGCCGTCGAGCCCCAGGCTCCGGCATGGGCACATCACATCGTCCAATTCCTCCAGACAGGGGAACTTCCAGAAGAGCAGGAAGAAGCAGAGAAAGTAGCCCGTCGGTCTGCCATGTATCAGTTCGTTGATGACGTTCTATACAGGAAAAGACCGAACGGTGTGAAGTTGAAGTGCATTCCCCAGGAGGCAGGACTGGAGCTGTTGGAAGAAATACATGGTGGCATATGTGGCTCCCACATAGGGTCGAGGGCCCTTGCCGGCAAGGCTTTCCGGCAGGGTTTCTTCTGGCCCACTGCCCTCCATGATGCAACGACACTAGTAACCAAGTGTGAAGCGTGCCAGTTCCATTCAAAGAAGCTTCATCAACCAGCTCAAGCCCTTCAAACCATCCCTCTCTCCTGGACCTTCTCGGTCTGGGGGCTCGACATATTGGGCCCTTTCCCTCGTGCTGTCGGGGGCTTTGAGTACTTGTACGTTGCAATCGACAAGTTCACAAAGTGGCCTGAGGTGGAAGCAGTGAGGAAGGTGACAGCGCAGTCAGCCATCAAGTTCTACAAGGGGCAAGTTTGCCGTTTTGGTGTACCCAACAGGATCATCACTGACAACGGTACACAGTTCACAAGCCACGCCTTCATGCAATACATCGAGGATCTCGGCAACAAGGTTTGTTTAGCTTCCGTGGCACACCCATGAAGCAACGACCAAGCAGAGAAAGCAAATGCTGAAGTTCTACGAGGCTTAAGAAAGAAGACTTTTGACAGGCTGCACAAGAGTGGAATGCGCTGGATTGACAAGTTGTCGGCGGTTCTTTGGTCGATCAGAACGACGCCAACTCGAGCCACCGGCCAGACACCCTTTGCCCTGGTCTACGGGGCAGAAGCAGTTCTCCCCATGGAACTCATATATGGGTCACCTCAAGTGCTCACTTATGATGATCTTGAGCAAGAGCGATTGCGGCAAGATGACGCGACGCTCCTTGAGGAAGATCGTCTTCGGGCGGCTGTGAGAGCGGCACACTACCAGCAAACCTTGCGCCGCTATCATAGCCGCAAGGTTCATGCCCGAAGCTTTGAGGAAGGCGACCTTGTTTTTCGGCACGTTCAGTCGGCCAAGAATTCCAACAAGTTGACGCCAAAGTGAGAACACCCTTATTGGGTAATACGGGTCACCAGGCCTCGCGCAGTCCGCCTAGAGACCGAAGATGCCATTCCAGTGAGCAACTCCTGGAACATCGAGCACCTTCGCAAGTTTTACCCATAAGGCCCGGTTGCTGCCCCCCCCCCAGCAAGCCACCTTCTGTACAAGCCTTGCCGACAAGGCATGTAACCCTTTGTACAAAGCCAGGCGCAAATCCTGAGCGTAAATAAACGAAGCGCTGGTGCCCTAAGTTATAGCATGCATGCTAGGTTGAGTCTCTCCCTCGGTTAGGGTTGATAGTGCCTAGCAGCGACTAACCCCTAGTATAGAGGTCGAGTTTGCGTCTCTTTGTTCCTATCCATCCTCTTTGATTCGCAGGATACATAAATGTTTCTGCCGAGCCGAGCGGAAGGAAGAGGACAAGCCGGCGCTCGGAACCCGGCAAGCCAAGCTTGCTAAGGGCTGAAGACACGAAGGTCCACCCACGGCAAGCTAAGGCTGCCGGGGGTTGCAGATCCAGATAAGTTTTTCCATCCCCTGTTATGCATTTCCGTAAGAAATTTGGGACGTACGGAACCTCATTTTGTTCCAAGGCTGCCGTGCTCCCCTCGTTTCTACTGCCCAAGGACTTCTTGGTTCAGAACATGGTTGTAGCCGCGGCGGCAAGGAAGCAAGCGTACGCCCCACTTCGTCCCTGCCTCCCCCAAGGGCGAGGGTGTGGACGAGTAGAGTAAGGGAACGGCAAGGTCTGCTGCCGGGCAATGGTGTTTATATTAAAAATAACAATGATTTGTTCCTTGGTATGGGCTTTGCTCACACACACACACAAGACCCGACAAGCACCCTTTTTCCATTAATACGTTCCATACAGGTACAACTTGTACGGAATGTAAACATGAACAGGGAGATTACAGGTTTTAGATCTAACTAAGGCCCGTGGGCTTACAAGTTAAAAAAAGATAAGGTTCCTGTAACCCCTTTCTTCTCCCCCTCCTCAGGAAATAAAATAAGAAGGCGGAAAGGGCAGAAGGAGCGCCTAGGCGAGGTACAAGCCGCACAGGGCGCCAAGAGAACATGCCAGTGATCGCCTAGGAGAGGGCTGGCGGTGGTGGCGCCGGAGGAAGAGCTGGAAGATAAGGCAGTGGTCCGTCAATAAGCTACAAAGGCGTCGATGCCATCATACTCCGACTTGACAGCCCGCCACCCGCCTTCTTCCCCTTCTCCAGCCTCCCCACGCCAGCTGCCCAAGGAGCCTACCCCGAGAAGTTCAAGGAGCCAGTGACACAGATGATGGGGTCATCGGTGTCGCCCTGGAGTGGCGCGCCCGGCGCCTAGTCTGTCGGGGATGGCTGATCCACGGACACCTATGGGACCGGCGGGCCGAGTCCCTTTCGATTCGGTGAGGGCGAAGGTCGTGCAAAGAGCGGATCGAGGCGAGAACACGCGAGCGGTTTACCCAGCTTCGGGCCGCACGGATGCGTAAAACCCTACTGCTGCTTGTCTGTGTATTGAGTTCTTGCTCAGGAGCGATGGACGCTACCTGACTGAGCGTGGGAATGTTCTTGGTGCTTCGAATGAGCCGACTCTGGGCCGAACCTCCTCTACGTTGCGCCTGGGCCTCCTTTTATACTCTCAAGGGGTCACCGACAGATGGCAACGTAGACTAGCAGGGTAAAAATGGAAAAGGATGCGGTAGGTGCAGCTACCGCTACTGTGGACACAGTGCACCCTACCTAACTCTGACGGCAGGGGACAAGGTTATTGAATGCACATCTGAGTCGCCTAAACAGTGCAAAAAGTGACCGTTAGGAGTGCCACCGTTTGCCACGATGGCCTTCTCTTCATCTCCGCTTGCCACCGCATATCCCTGGCTACACAGGCTCCCGCCACGCGTCCCTGAGAAAGCCTCATGGCGACACGCGAGCGGGTGCGCTGGAGTGCGGGTACAGAGTGGCAGCGGGCCCCCAGCAAGTACCTTGTCGGGGTCGTCGTCTTGTCACGTCCGAAAGCTTGTCGCTCGTCGGACCTTGCCGGGACGCGCGGTGCATTCGCGGCAAGTTTCTTGAAGTGTCGTGGCTGGCCTTCCCGGCAAGCTCCTCTTGCCGGGGCCTTGTCTCTTTCCGGCAAGCTCCTCTTACCGGGGTCTTGTCTCTTCATCTTAAATACTTTGTTCTTGAATGGCTCCAAAGGAACTACGGAGGATCTTGGCCGTCACCCGGCAAGCCTTGCCGCGGGGCGCTGCAACTGCCCGTGCACAAGTTCGGGATACTAGGGTACCCCTACTCTAGTACACCGACAGGAGCCCCCGGGCCTGGGCCACACACGGTGCCGAGCGCTGTTGGGCCAGGCCCAAAACAGTGCACGGGCACGCGCGGGCCTGGGTTATGCCTAATCTGACTCCGTATCCACCGCGCCCCCCGTAACGGCACGCGTCAATCGCGGCGTCGTGGGAGAGACCGTGGGTGGTTGTTTTTTTGGAAAGCCGAAACGTCTGCCCCCTCCTCCTTATAAGCAGGGAATACAGGGGCATTTCCCCCACCTTCGCCCCTCGCTGCTGCAATCTCAGAAATCTCCGCCGCTCTCCTCCGCTTACAGAGTTGAAAGAGAGCAGCGCTTCGCCCTCGTCGCTGCCGCCACCACCAGTGCCGTAGATCTCCCCCACCGCCTCCGCCATGCCTCCGAAGCCCGGGAAGGGGAAGGTCACGAAGGCTGCGGCCGCGAAGGCGGTGAAGTCGACCGAAGCGCAGTGGCTTGAGGCGCTGCGGAAGGAGCGGGCCACTTTCCCCCCTGAGCTCTCCGCGAAGGAGTTGAGGGAGTGGTATTATCTCTTCTGGTCGACGGAGACGCGGGCGCATCCGCGCACGAAGGTACTCTCCGCCGTTGCCTCACAAGCAGCTCCAGTTGGCGGGTATCCTTTCTTTGCCGTGTTCTTCTACTGCGGGCTCTACCCGCCATTCTCTGATTTCTTCTGCGACATCATGAACACCTATGGACTCCACCTCCTTGATTTCACCCCCAACGCCGTTCTGACCATGGCAGTTTTCGCCCATCTATGCGAAAACTTTGTCGGAGTCCACCCCAACGTAGCCATCTTTCGCCACTTCTTTATGCCTCGCGTCGAGAGAGGGGAACCTCTTGCCGGCGGGATCGCCTGGATCTCGCGAGCCGGCAAGAAGGAGACTTATCTGGAGGGGGAGCTCCGCAGCAAGTGGGATGAGTGGAGAGCAGATTGGTGCTGGGTTGTAGAGGAGAATCCGCAGCCGTTCACCGCCCTGCGCCAAGCCCCTGCAGTGCGTGGCAACGACTGGAGCGCCCTGTCCGCGGACGACGACAAGCTGAAGATCGCCACCACCCGGATCTTGCGGCTCAGGCTTGCCGGGCTGACTGTAGGAGCTGTCGGCGCAGATTTCCTTCGCCGCCGCATCGCCCCTCTGCAGGCGAGGAGGAGACCTGCCTGGGAATTTGGAGGCCCGGCAAATATCATGAGGTTGCGCCCAGGCCTCAACTTCAATTGCACCGTCATAGAGTTGGACGGGATGCTCAAGGAGATATTCAAGCACGACCCACAGCATCCCGAGTGGTTCAGATTGCCGGCAGGTGTCGTTCCTCTGTGCAACAACTCCTCGCGCGACCGCATCTACACCATGATGCCGTTGTGCGATTCGCATGGGATCGTTCCAACTTGGCAAGAGCCTGCCGGAGACGTTGTGCAACAGTTCTTCGACAGCCTAGTGGGAGTAGCGGTCAATGCTGACGACAAGAAGCTCCTCACCCGCGACACCACCGATCGAGAGATGGAACGCATCGCCACCAGGGCGGAAGAGGCGGCGGCGGCCGCAGCCGCGGGTGAATTTGGGTTCACGGTGGAGGAAGCGGACGCGGCATCGGCGACGAGTCTTGCCGAGCGGGAGTGGCCCGAAGACGAAGAAGAGCTTCTCGCGCCCGACGCCGAGTTGAGCGAGCCCGCCGAGGGTGCGAGCGGCCCGCCATCCCCGGGGAGCTTGCCGGGAGCAGGGTACGAAGCGCAGCCCCCAGTGCAGCCAAGAAGGCGCCTCCGCAGGGTCGGGGATGCAGCAGGGCGGCAAGCTGGTCAACAGTCGCAGCGCCGCGCGACGCGTTCCGCCGCGGCAAGTACGGTTGCCGCGGGAGCGCCTCCCGCCGCAGTGGCAACTGGGGCGGGGTCGTCTCGGGCTGGCGCCGCAGTCCCCGCCAAATGGCCAAGGGACCTCTCCCCTCCACCTCGTCGTGCCGGAGGTGGGCCGAACTTCGACCTCTCCGCGCTCAGCTCCGACGAGGAGGAGGAAGAAGAGTAAGATTTCCTTGTTGTTCTTGTAGTTCTTGTATTGCATCTGATCTGATCCACCCTGGACTTTCCCTTTTCAGGACTCTGGCCCAGAGGGCGGTGAAGAGGGCCAAGGCTCAGGTGGTGATCATCAATGACGAGCCCACTGCAACGGCAAGAGGCGCGCCCGAGTCCACCTTGCCGGATCCGACCATTACTTCGCAGAGCAGCCCCCGACGCAGCCCCCGGCGTAAGTATATGGTTTACTTTCTGCTTCTGGGTGCGCGTGGTTGCTCTTTTCCTTTGTTGACATCTGATCATTAGTTTGCTTGTGCAGGAGCAGAACAGCTTCATCAGGAGGGCGTGGTGGTCACCTCCGACTCGTCGTCTGCTTCGACTACACCGCCAAGGGCGGACTCCCCGGCAAGGGAGCTATCTCCGGTAAGGGAGGAGCCTCTGGCAAGGGAGGAGTCTCCGGCAAGGGACAGCGCTAACGATCCGCCGGTGGTGGAGCTCACGACAGCTGATCCTAGCACAGGTAGTCCTTCCTGCCCGAAACTTTCCTCGTACTCTTCTGCTGATTTTTCTTCTTGAGTGCTTGTTTTGACTTCTCATTCTTCTCCGGTCGTCAGATCCACCCTCCGCGGATCCGATGGAGACCGAGGCGGGCGGCGAGGAGGACGCGCGCGGCAACACTGATGATGCCGCGGCCGCCGAAGACGGAGATGGTGCCGATGTGCCTGCCGGCGAAGAGGCCGCCAAGGCTGCCGCCGAGGAAGCTGGCGGGGGATCTGGCGATCGCACTAACGGCCCTGAGGCCGCAGGAGCTCCAGGCGCTGCACCGACCGTCGATCCCTCCGCCGCTACCGCAGCGCCAGGCTCCGAGGAGCCTCAGCCCGGCGCCTATCTGAAGGCTGGCGAGGGCATCTTCATCAAGCTCCCTTGGGCGTCAAGCTCCAGGGCGCCGGTGGAAGGAGAAGCTTTGGATGGGGAGGTGCTCGCCTCCGCCGGGCTGTCGATCGTTGACGCGCCGGGAAGCAGCAGTGACGAGCCCGAGGAGGAGCGGCTGCTGCGGAGGCTGCTGTCACTCTACCGCGCCCGGCAAGCCAAGCTGGCTTCCCGGGAAGCGCTTGTCGCGAAGGCGGGAGTTGACATGGAGAAGCGCGCGGAGGAGCTCCGGGGCCACAACCAAGAAGCTCTTCGGTCCCTGGCGCAGGAGCGGGAGCGACTCGACGAGGTGCGCACGACCTTACTTCTCGAGAAGGCCAAAGCTGAGGAGGAGCAAAGGCTGGCCGCCGAGAAGCAGTCCGCGCGGGAAGGTGAACTAGTGCAGCGGAAGGCCAATCTTGACAGCTATGAGGAAGAGCTCGCCGAGCGCGAGCGAGCACTTGGCGGGGCACTCAAGGAGGCAACCGCAGCGGCCGCCAAGAAAGAGCTGGAGGAGAAAGTGGCACAATTGGAGGCTGATCTGAAGGTGGGTGGCGAAGAGCTTGCCGCGCTCAAGCGAGAGCGCGAGAAGGACGCCCTTGCCCACGGTGAGCTGCAGGGCCAACTCTCCGAGAAGGGCAAAGAGCTGCGCGCCGCCAAGGATTCCAACGCTGATCTGGAGCTGAAGCTGGCCACCTTGACGGAGACGTTGGACGGCGCCAAGAAACGGGAGGCGGACTTGAAGAAGGACATCAAGGCCAACGAGGCGCTGCTGGCGAGGGCCGCCGAAACCCAAAATCTTTTCAGAAATACTGTGGCGCTCTGGACGGAGGGCCTCGTGAACATTGCCGCAGTCATTGAAGAGGAGCTCGTGCAATTGGGGGTGGAAAGCTTCGGGTACTCCTCCGACGAGAACCTCCAACCCAGCGCCAAGCTCACTCTGTTCTTTAAAGGCATGGCGACGGCGCTCCAGAAACTCCGGGAACGGATCCCAAAGCAGCTGGCCGACGAGTCACGCTCGATTTGTGCCGGAGTTCTGGAGAAGGTGCTGGTGAAGGTGGCCTTCCGCAATCCGGGCCTCAACCTCACCAACGTCCTCAAGAAGCTGCCGGTGGACGCTGATCTTGACGCACTTAAGGTCCTCGTCGCACCCATTGTGGACAGGGTGAACGAGGTCAAAAGGGTTGACGGCGGTCGCGTAGATTAGGCCGTCCGTTCTTCTTTTCCTGCCGCTGTTAGTCATGTCATGGGAACACTTTATTAGAAGTGCGACAAGTTATTGCTGTAATATAACTCTATCTTAGGTAAAAATTGCGGTGTTACTTCCTTTACTCGACTCTTGGCTTTGTATGGTTCTGCCTTACGCTTTCTAGGGAAACTTGCCGGTGCAGGCACCTTGCCGCGAGCACCGAGTGCGGAACTTCAGCAGCCTGCTGGCGGGGTCGCTACCGACAAGCAACCTTGTCGCAACAAGTCGCAGCTCGCTTAAATTGTTGAGCGGACTCGAAACAAAGTAAGGGCGCAACCAGCTACGAGTCGGTTCCTTCGCGCACAGGTTTTCCATACAAAGCACGGTCGTCCAAGGAAAATAACTTAAAAACTTAAAAAAACTGGTTGCTCAAGCTTTAGCAACTTAGCTTTTCTGTCGTCTGCTTCCCGGCAAGGGGAAACTTTCTTGAACGGCCTGGTCCACACC
>NC_041387.1:86143878-86153688 GCF_002162155.2 Triticum dicoccoides | reverse complement strand
CAAACCTTGTGGGCGAGGGAACCTTCCTTCTTTTGAGAAAGAGACAGAGAAATAAAGTAATGATATGGAGCCTTACGGCTCGTTATTGCGGTGTTATTTCCTTTACCCGACTCTTGGCTTTGTATGGTTCTGCCTTACGCTTTCTAGGGAAACTTGCCGGAGCAGGTACCCTTGCCGCGAGCGCCGAGTGCGGAACTTCAGCAGCCTGCTGGCGGGGTCGCTACCGACAAGCAACCTTGTCGCAACTAGTTGCAGCTCGTTTAAGTTGTTGAGCGGACTCGAAACAAAGTAAGGGCGCAGCTAGCTACGAGTCGGTTCCTCCGCGCACAGGTTTCCCATACAAAGCACGGTCGTTCAAGGAAAATAACCCAAAAACTTACCGAGATCTTACTGGTGCACGGGGTCTGCGCCCGGCTTTGTACAAAGGATTACATGCAACAGCGGCAAGACTTGTACAAAAGGTGGTTGCCGGAAAAGCTTCCGGCAACCGCGCCCTGCGGGTAAAACTTACGAAGATGTTCAATGTTCCAGGAGTGGCTCACTGGTACGCCATCTTCGGTCTCAAGGCGGACAGCGCCAGGCCTTGTGACTCGCTTCACCCGGTAAGGGCCTTCCCACTTCGGCGTCAACTTGTTGGAATTCTTGGCGGACTAAACACGCCGAAGAACAAGGTCGCCTTCCTCGAAGCTTCTGGCTTTAACTTTGCGGCTATGGTAGCGACGCAAAGCTTGCTGGTAGCGAGCGGCTCGCACAGCAGCCTGAAGACGATCTTCCTCAAGGAGCAGCGCGTCATCTTGCCGCCGCTGCTCTTGCTCGAGCTCATCGTAAGCGAGCACTCGAGGTGACCCATGAACGACTTCCGTGGGGAGAACTGCCTCTGCTCTGTAGACTAGAGCGAAAGGCGTCCGGCCAGTGGCTCGATTTGGCATCATCCTGATTGACCAAAGAACCACCGGCTTGATCTTGGCCCAGCGGGCGTATGGCGCTGCGAACGCAATGACGCTGCTGGTCCCGCGCCTCCTGAGATGGGCGCGGTGCACGCATGGACGCCGAGGTCTGTGCCTCCTTGTCCTTGGACTTGGCCGCACTGAGAGCTCCCTTGTCGACGCCCGTTCTTCCGCCGGCGTCCACTCCACCACCCGTTTGCTCCCGAGGCGGTGAAAGCGACGCAGACGGAACAGCTGCCCCCGAATCCTTCTTCTTCGGTGGCATGTCGATGAAGACGATAAAGATTTAGCTCGCGTGCATGCCGGATCGGGTTCGCACGATCTCGACGCCCCCTACCTGGCGCGCTAAAGATGTCGGGGATGGCTGATCCACGGACACCTATGGGACCGGCGGGCCGAGTCCCTTTCGATTCGGTGAGGGTGGAGGTCGCGCAAAGAGCGGATCGAGGCGAGAACACGCGAGCGTTTTACCCAGCTTCGGGCCGCACGGATGCGTAAAACCCTACTGCTGCTTGTCTGTGTATTGAGTTCTTGCTCAGGAGCGATGGACGCTACTTGACTGAGCGTGGGAATGTTTTTGGTGCTTCGAATGAGCCGACTCTGGGCCAAACCTCCTCTACGTTGCGCCTGGGCCTCCTTTTATACTCTCAAGGGGTCATCGACAGATGGCAACGTAGACTAGAAGGGTAAAAATGGAAAAGGATGCGGTAGGTGCAGCTACCGCTACTGTGGACACAGTGCACCCTACCTAACTCTGACGGCAGGGGACAAGGTTATTGAATGCATGTCTGAGTCGCCTAAACAGTGCAAAAAGTGACCGTTAGGAGCGCCACCGTTTGCCACGATGGCCTTCTCTTCATCTCCGCTTGCCACCGCGTATCCCTGGCTGCACAGGCTCCCGCCACGCGTCCCTGAGAAAGCCTCATGGTGACACGCGGGCGGGTGCGCTGGAGCGCGGGTACAGAGTGGCAGCGGGCCCCCGGCAAGTACCTTGTCGGGGTCGTCGTCTTGTCGCGTCCGAAAGCTTGTCGCTCGTCGGACCTTGCCGGGACGCGCGGTGCATTCGCGGCAAGTTTCTTGAAGTGTCGTGGCTGGCCTTCCCGGCAAGCTCCTCTTGCCGGGGCCTTGTCTCTTTCCGGCAAGCTCCTCTTACCGGGGTCTTGTCTCTTCATCTTAAATACTTTGTTCTTGAATGGCTCCAAAGGAACTACGGAGGATCTTGGCGGTCACCCGGCAAGCCTTGCCGCGGGGCGCTGCAACTGCCTGTGCACAAGTTCGAGATACTAGGGTACCCCTACTCTAGTACACCGACAGGAGCCCCCGGGCCTGGGCCACACACGGTGCTGAGCGCTGTTGGGCCAGGCCCAAAACAGTGCACGGGCACGCGCGGGCCTGGGTTATGCCTAATCTGACTCCGTATCCACCGCGCCCCCCGTAACAGCACGCGTCAATCGCGGCGTCGTGGGAGATACCGTGGGTGGTTGTTTTTTTGGAAAGCCGAAACGTCCGCCCCCTCCTCCTTATAAGCAGGGGATACAGGTGATGGGGTTATGTACCTAGGGTAGGGTCATGGACCTGATCCAAGTAACTTACCCAAGGACATCCTTAGAAGAGGTCGCCTTCCAGTCGACCAACGAAGACTCACTCGACTGGCCTGAAGGACTCGACCACGAAGACTCACTCGACCACCAGGAGGTCAAGAGGCATTCTGCACTGCAACGGCCTGTAATTAAGTAGCCTTTATGATAGTAAAGACACTTTATGTGGGGCGTTACCAGTAACGCCCCAGACTTAACTCACCTTAAACCCTCTCCTACGTGGGCTGGCTGGGGTCCTGGCGCAGTCTATATAAGCCACCCCCCTCCACAGGCAGAAGGGTTCGGCACCTTGTAACTCATATACTCATAATCCACTCGACCGCCTCCGGGCTCCGAGACGTAGGGCTGTTACTTCCTCCGAGAAGGGCCTGAACTCGTACATCCCTTGTGTTTACAACCTCTCCATAGCTAGGACCTTGCCTCTCCATACCTACCCCCCACTCTACTGTCAGGCTTAGAACCACGACAGTTGGCGCCCAACATGGGACCGGTGTTTTAGCAATTTTTGTGGAGAAGTTGCGATTCTTCCGAGTACTTTCATCATGGTGTCTGCTGGAGTTTTGGTCGGGGGTCAAGAGATCCGTCTCGGCACTCTCACCTTCATCGTCGACGACTCCGCGTGGCTCCATGAGGCTCCGCTCGACGTTGATGCGCTCCCCGTCCGCGGTGCGACGCATTTTCGTGCATATGTCCGCGGCGTTCTGCTGCGGCAACCGTCGACCCAGTATCGGTCGGCTCCTCCATCGTCCACCCTCCCGGTATCCCGCCAGTGCAAGCGCTCGGGCCGGTCGAGGCTTCAGCGATGGGTGAGGCACGCGGTGGCTCGCCAATCGGCCACCACCCAAGTTGCGGCAATCGAGCCCGACGAATCTCTCTACGGCTTGTTCGATCTGTCGACTGGCTCCGTAGAGACTGCATCCGAGTGCGGTAGCAGTGATCCAGCGGCGGAAATCTTGATGGTCGACGGGCCCCACAGTCCCCCTGGCTTCGCCCGTGGTAGTGGAGCAGGTGACGGCGGCGACCCTACACGAGGCTACGAAGAGTACCAGCCCGAGCCACTCGACTCTCTGCAAAGAGAGGAACTTCGCCGCAGGAACGAGGATCCCCTGCGTATTCCCATCGCAGGAGAAACCCCCGAGGCTCGTGCCTTGGAGGAGGCGCGTCTGGCCAATTTGGCCGAGCGCACTCGACTGGAGAACCTTCAGCGAGCACTCGACGAGCGCGCGCGGCAACGAGTTCCCGACACCAGTCGACGTCAACTCTTCCCGCCAACTCAGGTATACCGAACCCCAATTCAGAATTTAGCAGCTGCGACCCGTATAGCAGAGTCCATCCAGCCTTCGCAGTCGGAAGCTGGCAGAGGTTTGCTGCAGATCAGGGATCTGCTCCGGGCAGCAGGAGATCAGAATTCAGCCGTGTCTCAGTCGCGCAACAGAATTCACAGTCGATCCGTCACTGTGAATACAGTTCAGTCGGCTCACAGCCCCAGATCGCCTCCGCGGCGTGAAGGGCGCGAGAATCGGCGAGATCAATATGGCGACAGACTCGACCGAGATGATAGGCGTCGAGTGCCCAATTCCCCTCCGAGGGGTGGGTCTTACGCTCCTCGGTGGCAAGATGACAGGCGTCAGTACAGTACAGGGCGAAGGGTTCCAGTCGACCCCAGAGAACCAGGCTTCGATGCGCGATCCATTATCGTGCAAGGTTTGGTCGACCGGAACAGAGCCCATCGGGGCGGACTTGACAGAGATGCACCCACAAGCAGTCGAGTGCATGTTTCTGGTCCCGAATGTTTCAGCAGAGCTATCAGGGCCGCAGTTATCCCTCCCAATTTCAGGTTGGCAACAGGAGTCAGCAAGTTCACTGGTGAGTCTAAGCCTGAAACTTGGCTTGAAGACTACCGAGTGGCAGTTCAGATTGGTGGTGGGAACGACGAGGTGGCTATGAAGCACTTTCCCCTCATGCTGGAAGGTTCTGCCAGGGCATGGTTGACTCAACTACCTCCTAGCAGCATTTACACTTGGGAAGATTTGTCCCGAGTGTTCATCAGAACGTTCGAAGGAACTTGCAAGCGACCAGCTGGATTGACAGAGTTGCAAGTCTGCGTGCAGAAGGCTAATGAGACTCTCAGAGAGTATATTCAGAGGTGTATCACTTTGCACCACACTGTGGAGAATGTGTTTGATCATCAGGCAGTCTGCGCCTTCAAAGATGGTGTCAAGAACAGAGAACTGAGTTTGAAGTTTGGTCGAACCGGTGACATGACCTTGAGTCGGATGATGGAGATTGCTACCAAGTACGCCAACGGCGAAGAAGAATACTGACTCCGAAGCGGCAAGCACAAGCCGAGTCAGTCGGAAAAAGGAAACACCAGTCGGAAACAGAAGCGGAAGGCTGAACCGGCAGCTCCTGGAGAGGCTCTGGCCGTGACTCAAGGAAAGTTTAAGGGGAAGCCAAAAGGATCCTGGAACTCCAAGAAGGTAAAGGAGAAAGAAGGGAACGACGTAATGGATATGCCATGTCACATCCATACGAAGAAAGACGAAGAGGGGAATATCATCTACCCGAAGCACACCACTCGCCAATGTCGACTCCTGATCCAGCAGTTTCAGGGAAAACAGTCTAAGGACAAGGAGAAGGAGTCGGACAAGGCCGAAGACAAGGAGGACAGTGAGGAAGGATATCCGCATATCAACTCCACTCTGATGATCTTTGCAGATGTGGAAAGCAAGAGTCGACTGAAGGTCATTAACCGAGAGGTGAACATGGTTGCCCCTGCAAAAGCAAATTATCTGAAATGGTCTCAAATACCCATCACATTCGACCAATCTGATCACCCGACTCATATTGCCACCCCTGGGACGCAAGCTTTGGTGGTCGATCCAGTTGTCGAAGGCACTCGACTGACAAAAGTGCTGATGGACGGTGGAAGCGGGCTGAATTTGTTGTATGCAGACACACTGAAAGGAATGGGCTTTCCGATGTACCGACTGAGCACTAGTAACATGAGCTTTCATGGAGTTATACCAGGGAAGAAAGCCGAGTCACTCGGCCAAATAGCTTTGGACGTGGTGTTTGGTGATTCGAAACATTTTCGCAAAGAAAAGTTGACGTTTGAGGTCGTGGATTTTCAGAGTGCATATCATGCCATTTTGGGGAGACCAGCTTACGCACGGTTCATGGCTCGACCATGTTACGTGTACCTCAAATTGAAGATGCCCGGCCCCAAAGGAGTGATCACTGTCACCGGTGATCGGAAAAAGGCAGAAGAGTGCTTTCAGAAGGGCTCAAAGATTGCCGATTCCCAGGTGACAGCGGTCGAGTTCGAAGAGTACAAGCAAAATGCAGATCCGAGTGACTTGCTGCGATCCAAGAAACCCGCCACAGAGTCTGCATTTTAGTCGTCCGGTGAGACGAAGCCTGTTCACATTCACCTGACCGACCCTGATGCAGCTCCGACCCGCATCTCCACAACACTCGGCCCAAAATAGGAAGAAGCGCTCATCCAGTTCCTCCGTGAGAATTGGGACATTTTTGCATGGAAGCCCGCTGACATGCCAGGTGTTCCCAGGGGACTGGCTGAGCATCGCCTAAGAGTCGACTCATCTGCAAAACCAGTCAAAGAGCATCTTCGGCGGTCCGCCGTCCAGAAGAGAAAGGCCATTGGTGAAGAAGTGGCTCGACTGTTGGCGGCAGGATTTATCCGAGAGATATACCACTCCGAGTGGCTCGTTAATGTCGTCATGGTTCCTAAGAAGGACAAGTCGCTCCGAATGTGCATTGATTTCAAGCACATCAACCGGGCCTGCCCGAAAGATCATTTTCCTCTCCCTCGCATAGATCAAATTGTTGACTCGACCGCGGGATGCGAGAGGCTATCTTTTTTAGATGCCTACTCCGGGTACCACCAGATCCGTCTGTACGGACCCGACGAGGTAAAAACAGCTTTCATCACTCCATTCGGGTGCTTATGTTATATCACCATGCCATTCGGCCTCAAGAATGCCGGAGCCACATTTACGCGAATGATTCAGAAGTGTCTACTCACTCAAATCAGTCGGAATGTGGAAGCATATATGGATGATATTGTTGTCAAATCACGAAAAGGTTCCGACCTGCTCGCTGATCTCGCCGAAGCATTTGCCAACCTCAGAAGATATGATATCAAGCTCAATCCATCAAAGTGCACATTTGGAGTTCCTGGTGGCAAGTTACTCGGTTTTCTCGTTTCCGAACGGGGAATCGACGCTAACCCAGAAAAGATTGGCACTATTCTCCGAATGAAACGCCTTGTGCGAGTGCACGATGTCCAGAAGCTTACTGGATGCTTGGCCGCATTAAGTCGATTCATCTCACGACTCGGTGAAAAGGCATTGCCTCTTTACCGACTGATGAAGAAGACAGACAAGTTCGAGTGGACTCCAGAAGCTGATGCAGCGTTTGCCGAGCTCAAAACTCTGCTCTCCACCCAGCCGGTGCTTGCTGCTCCAATCAGCAAAGAGCCTCTGTTGCTCTATATCGCAGCCACAGGACAAGTCGTCAGTACTGTGCTAACGGTCGAGCGGGAAGAAGAAGGAAAAGCTCTCAAAGTTCAGCGCCCAGTGTATTATTTGTCTGAAGTCTTGACCCCATCCAAGCAGAGATATCCTCATTATCAGAAGCTTGTGTATGGAATATACATGACCACAAAGAAGGTTGCTCATTATTTCTCTGATCATTCCATCACAGTCGTCAGCGACACTCCACTATCAGAGATTTTGCACAACAGAGATGCAACTGGTCGAGTGGCCAAATGGGCGATTGAACTTCTTCCCCTTGATATCAAGTTTGAGGCAAAGAAAGCCATTAAGTCCCAGGCAATAGCAGATTTCCTCGCCGAGTGGATTGAACAGCAGCAGCCGACTGAAGTTCACTCGGAGCATTGGACCATGTTTTTTGATGGTTCTAAGATGTTGAATGGTTCCGGTGCTGGGGTTGTCCTGGTTTCCCCCAGAGGAGATAAGCTCAGATATGTGCTCCAGATTCACTTTGATTCCTCCAACAATGAGGCAGAATATGAGGCCCTCTTATATGGGTTGCGCATGGCCATTTCACTCGGCGTCCGTCGCCTGATGGTCTATGGCGACTCGGATTTAGTGGTCAATCAGGTGATGAAAGAGTGGGACGTGAGAAGCCCAGCCATGACTGGATACTGCAGTGCAGTGAGGAAGCTGGAAAAGAAGTTCGAGGGGTTGGAGCTCCATCATATACCCCGACTGAAAAATCAAGCAGCTGACGATCTAGCAAAGATAGGTTCCAAGAGAGAAGCCATTCCGAGTGGTGTGTTCTTGGAGCATATACACACTCCGTCAGTCAAAGAAGATCCTTTCACCGAAGAAACTCCACAGCCCAAGAGTGCCACAGATCCGACTGAAGTTGAAGTCCCAGCGGTGGTCGACTTTATCATGGAGGTTTTGGTGGTCATTCCCGACTGGACAGTTCCGTATGTCGCATATATCCTGAGAAAAGAGCTTCCGGAGGATGAGGAAGAGGCTCGACAGATCGTCCGTCGATCTAAGGCCTTTACCGTAATCAAAGGACAATTATACAGAGAAAGCGTGACTGGAGTTGGTCAGAAATGCATAACACCGGAAGAAGGTCGACTCATCCTCAATGATATTCACTCGGGGACCTGTGGTCATCATGCGTCCTCTCGGACCATCGTGGCCAAAGCATACCGAGCCGGATATTACTGGCCAAAGGCGAATGAGATGGCAAAAGAGATAGTGGATAAGTGCGAGGGATGTCAGTTCTACTCGAATATGTCGCACAAGCCTGCGTCAGCTCTGAAGACCATCCCACTCGTCTGGCCTTTCGCAGTATGGGGACTGGACATGGTCGGTCCTTTGAGAACAGGACGAAGTGGCTTCACGCATGTACTGGTGGCAGTCGACAAGTTCACCAAGTGGATCGAGGCTAAACCAATCAAGAGCCTTGACACCGGTACTGCTGTTAGCTTCATCAGGGAACTAATATTCAGATATGGAGTCCCGCACAGCATCATTACGGATAATGGGTCGAACTTTGACTCAGAAGAATTCAGAGATTTCTGCAACTCCCAAGGCACACGGGTCGACTACGCTTCAGTCGCCCATCCGCAGTCGAATGGACAAGCAGAGCGAGCTAATGGACTGATTCTTAAGGGATTGAAGCCTCGACTGATGCGTGATCTCAAACACGCGGCTGGAGCCTGGGTAGACGAACTTCCCTCAGTGCTTTGGGGGCTGCGGACCACACCTAATCGGTCGACCGGAAGAACTTCGTTCTTCTTGGTCTACGGAGCTGAAGCAGTCTTGCCGAGTGATCTTCTCCACAATGCTCCTCGAGTTGAAATCTACAACGAAGCAGAGGCTGAACAGGCACGGCAGGATGCAGTCGACCTTTTAGAAGAAGAAAGGGAGATGGCTCTGATCCGCTCGACCATCTACCAACAAGATTTGCGTCGTTTCCACGCCAGAAATGTGAGGGGTCGAGCCTTCCAGGAAGGGGATTTAGTTCTCCGAGTGGATCAGCACAAACCACACAAGCTTGCTCCTTCTTGGGAAGGCCCCTTCATCGTCACCAAGGTTCTCCACAACGGGGCGTACCGTCTTTACAACGTCGAGCATAATATCGACGAGCCCCGAGCTTGGAACGCGGAACTACTCCGCCCATTTTACACTTAAGTTTTATCACTCGGATGAGTAGCAATAAAGTACTTCTGTAGTTCATGGACCTCAAAATAATAGTGTCATAGTTCCTCCATAATTTCTGTCACTTTTTATTTTTGTCCAATAAAATTCCCCCTCAGTGGGTGACTTAGCTGCGAATCCGTTTCGCCTAAGTTTGTAAAAATCCTACCGAGTGGTGAGCCAGACTCCCACTCGGAGGCTTAGCTGCGAATCCGTTTCGCCTAAGTTATCAAAATCCTACCGAGTGGTAAGCCAGCCTTCCACTCGGAGGCTTAGCTGCAGTCCAAGGACTCGCCTAAGTTATCAAAATCCTACCGAATGAAGAGCAACCCTCTCACTCGGGGGCTTAGCTGCAGTCCAAGGACTCGCCTAAGTTATAAAAATCCTACCGAGTGGTAAGCCAGCCTTCCACTCGGAGGCTTAGCTGCAGTCCAAGGACTCGCCTAAGTTATCAAAATCCTACCGAGTGAAGAGCAACCCTCACACTCGGGGGCCTAGCTGCAGTCCAAGGACTCGCCTAAGTTATAAAAATCCTACCGAGTGTAGAGCAACCCT
>NC_041387.1:86143264-86143845 GCF_002162155.2 Triticum dicoccoides | reverse complement strand
CTCCGCCCATTTTACACTTAAGTTTTATCACTCGGATGAGTTGCAATAAAGTACTTCTGTAGTTCATGGACCTCAAAATAATAGTGTCATAGTTCCTCCATAATTTCTGTCACTTTTTATTTTTGTCCAATAAAATTCCCCCTCAGTGGGTGACTTAGCTGCGAATCCGTTTCGCCTAAGTTTGTAAAAATCCTACCGAGTGGTGAGCCAGACTCCCACTCGGAGGCTTAGCTGCGAATCCGTTTCGCCTAAGTTATCAAAATCCTACCGAGTGGTAAGCCAGCCTTCCACTCGGAGGCTTAGCTGCAGTCCAAGGACTCGCCTAAGTTATCAAAATCCTACCGAGTGAAGAGCAACCCTCTCACTCGGGGGCTTAGCTGCAGTCCAAGGACTCGCCTAAGTTATAAAAATCCTACCGAGTGAAGAGCAACCCTCTCACTCGGGAACTTAGCTGCAGCCCTGTGCTCGCCTAAGTTATAAAAATCCTACCGAGTGTAGAGCAACCCTCTCACTCGGGAACTTAGCTGCAGTCCAAGCACTCGCCTAAGTTATCAAAATCCTACCGAGTGGTAAGCCAGACT
>NC_041387.1:86137637-86143068 GCF_002162155.2 Triticum dicoccoides | reverse complement strand
GGAGGCTTAGCTGCAGTCCAAGCACTCGCCTAAGTTATCAAAATCCTACCGAGTGGTAAGCCGGACTTTCACTCGGAGGCTTAGCTGCAACCCTATGCTCGCCTAAGTTATAAAAATCCTACCGAGTGAAGAACAACCCTCTCACTCGGGGGCTTAGCTGCAGTCCAAGCACTCGCCTAAGTTATCAAAATCCTGCCGAGTGAAGAGTAAACCTCTCACTCGAGGGCTTAGCTGCAGCCCAGTGCTCGCCTAAGTGGACTGAAGAATAAGTCGATCGCAGTAAAGACGCCTTGCTTTGAACCTGCAAAGGACATTTCGAGCCAAAGGCAATCGTATTCAAGCACCAAATTCAAGTTTGAATCGATATCTAAAGGAACCGAGAGTGCTCAAGCGTTAAGCCTGTTAAGGTTTATCGGTTACAATTCCACTCGGCATACCGAGGCAAATTTAAAGCGTCGAGCCAGAAAGAGTTTTTTACCCCTCCTGTGGAGGGCTGGAAGGAGCAACGAATTCATCAAGGTCAATTCCGTCGGCGATCTGAGTGGCAGCTGCAAGGAAAGTTTCCATAAAGGACCTGAAGTCGTGCTTCTTGGTGTTGGCCACCCGAAGAGCCGCCAGCTTCTCTTCTCGTGTATCCTTACAGTGGACTCGGGCAAGACACAGAGCAACATCTGCACCACACCGAGCCGAGGACTTTTTCCATTCCTGCACTCGACCAGGGATCGTGTTCAACCGGGCCATCAGCTACTCAAGGTCATTCTGAAGTGTCTCCTCAGGCCAGAGCGTCGAGTCGATGCGAGATGTGGCGGCCTTCAGCCTTGCGAGATAGTCCACGACAGCTGCGACACAAGACTCCAGTCGGAAAACATCCATGGCAACTTCGTCGTTCACCGGAGAATTGACGGGGTCGAGGTTTGGCTCCAGCCGGCTAGTTTCTTCTTCAAAGTTTTGACAGAATTTTGCAAGGATGATCACTAAGTCAAGGGGATGGTCGAATGGAAAACCACAATTGGAAATGTTTGCCAAGCATAGAGGTTTACCTTCAAGCATAAGAAACAGCTTCTTGGCAAGACCACTCAGGAAGGCCTCCAGATCAGTTTTCTTCCCAGTCAATTTGCTGACTTGGTCGGTCAGGGCAGCTTTATCAGTTTTCAGTCGACTGACCTCCTTGTTGGCGATCCCAAGAGTAGCCTTCAGATTGGTATTGTCTTGTTCAAGCTTGGTGACTGAAGCTAACTTCTCGTCAGCAAGCTTGATCTTCTCAGCTAGCTCAAGGTCTTTCTTCTGTTGGGCCTCCCTTACCTTACCTATAAGTTACAGCAAGATCAGATTTTGAAACAAGCAAGGGGAAAAGCAGTCGTCAGGGCCTCACCAAACATACCTTCGGTCTCCTCCTTCGCCTTTGTCAGCTTCTCCTGAACCAGCTTCAGGCTCAGCTCGAGTTGAGTATGCTTGTGTTCCAGCTCAGAGTAGCGAGTCACAAGATCACAAGAGTTCTGCGAAGAACCAATCGACTAAGTGTCAAATATAATTCACTTCCGAGTGAAAAAGGAAAAACACACGTTTCTAAGACTACAGCCGAATACAAGCAGCATTCGACCGTAGTCTCGGGGACTACACCCAGTGGGTGCACTCAGCGTGCCCCCACTAATTCTGCTGAAGACAAAGTCGACCAGTCGACCTCAAAAAAAAAGAGCGAGATGCACTCTCTAAGACTGTGATCAACTGCAAGCAGTCGACCACAGTCTCGGGGACTACACCCAGTGGGTGCACTCAGCGTGCCCCCACCGGTTTGTGAAATCCAGTCGACATAATCGACTGACAGAAAAATTGACATCATAAAGCCTAAGGCCGACTGCCAGCAGTCGACCTTAGCCTTGGGGACTACACCCAGCGGGTGCACTCAGCGTGCCCCCGCTAACACGGAGTTTATTCGACACACCCAGTGGGTGACTACTATAAATTCCGGAAAGAAAAAGTTTTTGGTAGCATATCCAACAGAACAAACAGTGGTCGACTGACCTGGACATTTCTTTGGAGGGCAGAACTGGCGTCATAAGCCGCCTGACTCGCATCCCGGATGGTCTTCAGCTGCTCCATCATGATTCCCGCCTGGCGTATCGCCTCCTTCGCTGCGCCAGCTTGGTCCTCTGGGACGTGGTGCGTCGTGAAGAGGGAGGGCTGCTGAGCACTCGTCAATGGATCTGCGAAGGACACCGTGTGTCGAGTGGTGTTCTCTTCCTCCACAGTCAGAATCTCAGGCGCCGTCACATCCTGAGGCACCTTACTGGCGGACGCTTTCCGACTCCTCCTGCGCTTCAGCGGCTCTTCATCCTCATCATCGTCAGGGAGATTGATAACAGTATTGGGTGGAGCTACGGAGAAGAATCAGGATCAGAGATCACGAGTCAGTCGACATCAAGATCAGAGATCGCGAGTCAGTCGACTAAGAACGGCGTTAAGAATACAGTACCTGGGTTCGAAGTTGCTGCGTCCTCCATCTCGTGGTCATCAGCCCGGGCCGAGGTTTCAGAAGTAGCAGCACTGCAACTCCAAAAGATCAGTCGACTAATTTCAGCGGCGACCAGAGACAAAGTTCACACAAAATAAGAAAATATGAGCAGCACGGTTACCCTGATATGGTGGGGATGGACACCTTCATCTTCGGCAGGAGCTTGACCGGCTTCAACGAGGCCGCCCTGGGCTGCTTCGGCGCCTTTTCAGTCGGCACCGGAGAGGTGGTCCGAGGGCGCTTGGTCGACTGAGTGGCGGTCGCAACCCCCTTACCACGTTCGGTCGAAGGGTCGTGGACAAGTTTCGACCGCCTTTCTGAGCGCGGTGGTACGACCTCCTCCACCTCTTCTTCCTCGTCCTCGACGTCATCTTCATCACCGTCATCATCATCATCGACGTCATCATCCTCTGCAACATCCGAGTCCCATTCCTCCTCTTCCTGGCTCTCGCCCCTGCTCGCCTCGCCCTCCTCAGTCGAAGCTTGTGCCCCATTGGGCATCGAGTACAGCTCGGTGAGGGCCTAGCAGATGTCCAGACAAGGATCAGTCGACCAGTCGGCAGGGTAAACAGAAATGAATGCGACAAGAGCGCAGTGGAGAGCAGGGCAAGTGTACCTTGTTTGGATCACTGTTGTGGTCGAGTGGAGGAATCCTTCTGGCTCCGCGTGGGTTATCCTTGTTTCCGGTAACGGCTACCATCCATCTTTCCAGAGTGACGTCGTCGACTGCTTCTGGATGGACTCTAGTCTCGTCTTTGGTCCCACGGTACAACCACATGCAGTGGCTCCGGAACTGAAGGGGCTGGATGCGACGCCTGAGGAAGACCTCCAGGAGGTCCATGCCAGTCACTCCCTCCCGAACCAACTGCACCACGCGCTCCATCAACATCTTCACGTCAGCTTTCTCCTCCGGAATCAGCTTCAGAGGGGAGGGCTTGTTCACTCGGTCCATGGTAAACGGAGGGAGTCCACTCGACTGCCCTGGCGTCGACTGGACCTGGCAGTAGAACCAAGTCGACTGCCAGCCTCTGACGGACTCGGGAAAGGTCATGGGCGGGAAGGTGCTCTTATTCCTCACCTGGATCCCCAGACCCCCGCACATTTGGACGACTCGGGTTCTCTCATCACCTGGGCTCGCCTTCTTCACGGTCTGAGATCGACACGTGAATATATGCTTGAACAAACCCCAGTGCGGTCGACAGCCCAGGAAACCCTCACACATGGATACGAATGCAGCAAGATAGGCAATAGAGTTTGGGGTAAAGTGGTGAAGCTGCGCTCCAAAGAAATTCAAGAAGCCACGGAAGAAAACACTCGGCGGCAAGGAAAATCCACAATCAACATGGGTGGCCAAGAGCACACACTCACCCTCTTCTGGCTGGGGCTGCCACTCCTTCCCCGGAAGCCTCGCAGCTCCATGAGGGATCAAGCCCTCGTTGGCCATGTCGAGGAGGTCATTCTCGGTGATGGTCGACTGGATCCAGTCTCCTTGGACCCAGCCCTTCGGCAGGCGGGATCTGGACGAGGACCCGCCGCGGCTGGTGGATCTCCCCTTTGCCTTCTCCGACGCCGACGCCTTCTTCGCGCGTTCCAGCGCCGCCGTCTTCTCCTTGGCCATGGTTGCCGACGAGATGCGCCAAGGAAAGTGGTGCGGGGGCGAGAGCGAGCACGCTGGGCGGAGAAGAAGGAAGCAGAGAGAGAGAGAAAATGCTGAGGCGCAGCACAGGAATCCTCACCGGGCGCATTTATAAGGTCCCTTCCGAGTGGATGACATGTGGGCCCGATCGATCTAATCATATCAGGAACAGTTATGCAGACGGGATACGTGGCGGATAAAGCGGCGCGGAGATCGAGGCGTCTATGTCCCGTCCCATCCGAACGCCGCGGTCCGCTCCACTTCGCGCGCGTCCCCAAATTTCGCATCCCGCGGAATCCGCGAACGGCAGATCAGTCTGTCAGACACGGAGTTCCCTGCTATCCGTCGATCGGGGATCGTCAAAGCCCGAAATATCACTCGACAAAAGAAGAGAATGGATCAAGTCGACTGAAGACAAGTTGCTCACTGTCAACAAAGAGGTTCTTTGGTCCAGAACAGCGCACGACCAGAGCGCAAAGGTTAATCGGAAACGACATCGACTCCTTCTTCACTCGAAGCCTCAATCCATTCGGGGGCTAATGATGGGGTTATGTACCTAGGGTAGGGTCATGGACCTGATCCAAGTAACTTACCCAAGGACATCCTTAGAAGAGGTCGCCTTCCAGTCGACCAACGAAGACTCACTCGACTGGCCTGAAGGACTCGACCACGAAGACTCACTCGACCAGCAGGAGGTCAAGAGGCATTCTGCACTGCAACGGCCTGTAATTAAGTAGCCTTTATGATAGTAAAGACACTTTATGTGGGGTGTTACCAGTAACGCCCCAGACTTAACTCACCTTAAACCCTCTCCTACGTGGGCTGGCTGGGGTCCTGGCGCACTCTATATAAGCCACCCCCCTCCACAGGCAGAAGGGTTCGGCACCTTGTAACTCATATACTCATAATCCACTCGACCGCCTCCGGGCTCCGAGACGTAGGGCTGTTACTTCCTCCGAGAAGGGCCTGAACTCGTACATCCCTTGTGTTTACAACCTCTCCATAGCTAGGACCTTGCCTATCCATACCTACCCCCCACTCTACTGTCAGGCTTAGAACCACGACAACAGGGGCATTTCCCCCACCTTCGCCCCTCGCTGCTGCAATCTCAGAAATCTCCGCCGCTCTCCTCCGCTTGCAGAGTTGAAAGAGAGCAGCGCTTCGCCCTCGTCGCTGCCGCCACCACCAGTGCCGTCGATCTCCCCCACCGCCTCCGCCATGCCTCCGAAGCCCGGGAAGGGGAAGGTCACGAAGGCTCCGGCCGCGAAAGCGGTGAAGTCGAC
>NC_041387.1:86034104-86137365 GCF_002162155.2 Triticum dicoccoides | reverse complement strand
TCTCCGCGAAGGAGTTGAGGGAGTGGTATTATCTCTTCTGGTCGACGGAGACGCGGGCGCATCCGCGCACGAAGGTACTCTCCGCCGTTGCCTCGCAAGCAGCTCCAGTTGGCGGGTATCCTTTCTTTGCCGTGTTCTTCTACTGCGGGCTCTGCCCGCCATTCTCTGATTTCTTCTGCGACATCATGAACACCTATGGACTCCACCTCCTTGATTTCACCCCCAACGCCGTTCTGACCATGGCAGTTTTCGCCCATCTATGCGAAAACTTTGTCGGAGTCCACCCCAACGTAACCCTCTTTCGCCACTTCTTTATGCGTCGCGTCGAGAGAGGGGAACCTCTTGCCGGCGGGATCGCCTGGATCTCGTGAGCCGGCAAGAAGGAGACTTATCTGGAGGGGGAGCTCCGCAGCAAGTGGAATGAGTGGAGAGCAGATTGGTGCTGGGTTGTAGAGGAGAATCCGCAGCCGTTCACCGCCCTGCGCCAAGCCCCTGCAGTGCGTGGCAACGACTGGAGCGCCCTGTCCGCGGACGACGACAAGCTGAAGATCGCCACCACCCGGATCTTGCGGCTCAGGCTTGCCGGGCTGACTGTAGGAGCTGTCGGCGCAGATTTCCTTCGCCGCCGCATCGCCCCTCTGCAGGCGAGGGGGAGACCGCGCCAAAGATGTTGGGGATGGCTGATCCACGGACACCTATGGGACCGGCGGGCCGAGTCCCTTTCGATTCGGTGAGGGCGGAGGTCGCGCAAAGAGTGGATCGAGGCGAGAACACGCGAGCGGTTTACCCAGCTTCGAGCCGCACGGATGCGTAAAACCCTACTGCTGCTTGTCTGTGTATTGAGTTCTTGCTCAGGAGCGATGGACGCTACCTGACTGAGCGTGGGAATGTTCTTGGTGCTTCGAATGAGCCGACTCTGGGCCGAACCTCCTCTACATTGCGCCTGGGCCTCCTTTTATACTCTCAAGGGGTCACCGACAGATGGCAACGTAGACTAGAAGGGTAAAAATGGAAAAGGATGCGGTAGGTGCAGCTACCGCTACTGTGGACACAGTGCACCCTACCTAACTCTGACGGCAGGGGACAAGGTTATTGAATGCACATCTGAGTCGCCTAAACAGTGCAAAAAGTGATCGTTAGGAGCGCCACCGTTTGCCACGGTGGCCTTCTCTTCATCTCCGCTTGCCACCGCGTATCCCTGGCTGCACAGGCTCCCGCCACGCGTCCCTGAGAAAGCCTCATGGCGACACGCGGGCGGGTGCGCTGGAGCGCGGGTACAGAGTGGCAGCGGGCCCCCGACAAGTACCTTGTCGGGGTCGTCGTCTTGTCGCGTCCGAAAGCTTGTCGCTCGTCGGACCTTGCCGGGACGCGCGGTGCATTCGCGGCAAGTTTCTTGAAGTGCCGTGGCTGGCCTTCCCGGCAAGCTCCTCTTGCCGGGGCCTTGTCTCTTTCCGGCAAGCTCCTCTTACCGGGGTCTTGTCTCTTCATCTTAAATACTTTGTTCTTGAATGGCTCCAAAGGAACTACGGAGGATCTTGGCGGTCACCCGGCAAGCCTTGCCGCGGGGCGCTGCAACTGCCCGTGGACAAGTTCAGGATACTAGGGTACCCCTACTCTAGTACACCGACAAGTCGGACCTTTCATCCTCCCGCCTGGCACTCCTATCGTTGCTGCCGCTGTCCTCCTCATCACTCCCGCTCGAGGAAGAATCTTCGTCATCAGAGGAGCTCTCCACGCAGCACCTTGCACAAGTCCCGAAGAGTCCGAAGACCTTGACGGACAGGAGGCCACTCTCCATTAATTTGAAATGGAGAGTGAGCCCCTCCATTAGGCTGTGGATGCGAGCGAAGGTATTCCACCCACGGCGAAGGTACATGACGTGAGGGGCCGAGAACTTGACGTGGGCCCATGTGCCACTGTTTCCACAACCCCTCATGTGTAGCCTTAGCGCCTGCGGCGGGTCCAACTCCATCTCCCGAGAAAATGGGGTCAGGAGACGAAGATGTCGGCATGCCGGCCAACGCAGCCTGATGAAGAACTCATAAGGGTTGTCCCCGACATGCCCCTCCACCGGGGGAGGGACCGCTGGCGGAGGCGAGGCCGACGCGCCGCCCCGTCCTCCTCTTCCCCGAGCACCGCAGTGGCCTCGACCTCGCCCCCTCCCCCTTCGTCTAACGGCTGGCTCCGCCACCACGAGATCTTGGGGAGGAGCGACACGTTGTCTAGCAGAGACCCTTGTCGCCACCGATGAAGCATCACCACGCCCTCTCGCCATGACAAGAGAGAGGAAGGAGCAGGAATGGGGAGAGGCGGATGACGAAGGACTGAGAGGCGTCGTTCCTCCCGTCCCCCTCCTTATAAAGGACGGGTTCAGGGCTCGGCCGCCCCTTCCAGCCAATCCGTCCCATTAAGGTGACAGCAGGCAAGGCCATCGACCGCCCTCCCTGCCAAACTGAAGACGCATGGGAATCGACCCACGCGCGCATGCCTTCCTGCATTACACGCACCTGTCGTTCGCCCTGCCTCGTGCATGTGACGTACATGGCGCAAGAGACGGGCGTAATGGGACGCGTGGAGCAACGGTTCCCAGGTAAGAACAGTGAATGAGCAGCGGCCCCGCGGTCTTGAAGGGACACGCAAGGTGCCTCTCTACTGTTCAACACGGGATGACGCAAGCATGCTTCGTTCACCCGCATGCGTAACCCCCATGTCACGCATTCAACACGGGTCGTGGGGAAGCTCAGCGGACGAAAGGTTACTACGGTAAAAACCGTCCCGCCTGCCCGTGCACCCTTTTTGGGGCCTGGCCCAACAAACGCACCGCACTTATGTGTGGCCCAGGCCAGGGGGCTCCTGTCGGTGTACTAAAGTAGAGGCACTACTTTGTACCCCTTACTAAGTGCACGGGCAGTCAGAGCCGCGCCCACAACCACATTGGGCAAGGCAGAGGGAGGAGTTAGAACCACAGAGCTACCAGAAGCCACGCCAAGACCAGAAGACCCAGAGGGCAAGCTGGTTCTCCCCGGCAAGATCCTTGCCGGGGCAGCCTCCACAGCTCGAGCAGGAGCCTTGCCGGGGGCAACTTGCCCAAACTCACACCAACAAAGCGCACCTCCCTTGAGCCCCAGTTCCTCTAGTTCCACCAACCGTGTTGGGACCAAGGCTCGGGAGGCCCTCCACGATGGCATGCAGATCTTTTTGAAGACAAGATACACTCCAAATCAGAGGAGGAATAGAAGACGACGAACCTCGGCGAGACTCTTGCCGAGGAAAATCACAAGACCCCCGGCAAGATCCTTGCTGGGGACAATCGCAATGCCATGACAAGACCCTTGCCGGGGCCCCGGCAAGGCCCTTGCCGAGGGCGTCCGCGAGGCCGCAACCAGGCCCGCACCCGCCAAGCTTCTGCCACCACTCCCATGCAACTGCTAGCCCACCAGCTGGGCAGGCGCTTGCGTGTCAACGCAAGGCTCCTCGATCAACTCAGCACATGCCTACGTTGTGGCATGCAAACCTTCGTGAAGGCACTACCACCGCGCCACCTCAGTTGCCTGCCAGCTTACATGGCGCTGGCCGCCTCGCTGGCCCAGGCATGTGTCAAGGCAGGGCGAGGCAGTGATAAAGTGGGGGGAACACGTCAGGGGGCGCATTAAATGCGTCTTGTCCCATAATAGCTAGTGATATGCTTAGCTACAGTGCCCCGATGCCACCTCCTGTGTGCCACTGTGGCGATCCCCTTGCCTATAAATGGAGGCTTGAGGCGCCCAGGAGATGGATTCAGACTTTGGAACAAGTTGCGCTCCCTGTAGCTACTTCAAGAACCTCAAGAACACAAATACACACATCAAAGTAGGACTAGGGTATTACGCATCTCTGCGGCCTGAACCTGGGTAAAGACCCGTGTGCTTGTACTGACTGCTGATCCCGCTCTTCTCACCATCTCGCGCCCCACAACCGTAGTAGGGATTCCTGTGATCCCATATGTGTCATCTCCGTACCGACAATACCTCTAGTTAGATGTGTTCTTGTGGTTTAAATTAGTTTTTGTGCCAAGCAAAGCCTTTGGCATGATTTGGGTGAAAGTTGATTTGATCTTCCTGAAAAACAGAAACTTATGCACTAATGAAAATAATTTTCATAAATCACAGAAACGTGATTTTGAGTTAATTATTTTTGCAGAAGATCAATATACAAATTGTGTAGGTTTTCCTAATTTCTCAAGATTTTGGGAGTTACAGAAGTATTCGAAATATCCAGATTGCTACAGTCTGTTATGTTTTTGACAGATTATGTTTTCTTTGCGATGTGTGCTTGTTTTAACGATTCTACGGTTTTCTTTAATGAGTTTTTGCCATAGAAAAGTTGGAATATAGTATACATAATGAAAAAAATAAAATATGAATAGGTTTGCAATAGTATTTATAGTAGTGGTTTGCTTTGTTATACTAACGGGTCTCACGAAGGTTTTGTTGAGTTTTGTGTGATTGAAGTTTTCAAGTTTTGGGTGATCTTACAATGGATGAAGGAATAAGGATTAGCAAAAGGCCAAGCTTGGGGATTACAAAGGAACCCCAAGATAATATTCAAGAAGTATCAAGCAACTAAGATTGGGGATGCCCCCGAGTGGTATCTCCTCTTTCTTCTAACAACCATCGATATTTTACTTGAAGCTTTATTTTCATTCGTCACATATTATGAGTTTTTCCTGGTGCGTCTTGTATGATATGAGTATTTGCTTGTTTTGCTTTGTGTTTTAAGTCTTGAATCCTTTCTGGACACACCTTTTTGAGAGATCCAAAAATTGTGCTATGCTTGTTCCCATGCTTCACTTAAATTTTTACAGCCATGGATTTTCTCTAGTGCTTCACTTATATCTTTTTGAGCATGGTGTGCTTTGTTATTTTTGAAGAAATGCTCTCACGCTTCACTTAGATTTATTTGGGAGTTAGTGAAATTTTTCAGAAATACTCTCTTGCTTCACTTAGACTATTTTGAGAGAAAGAAATATTTTGCTCATGTTCTTCACTTAAATTTGTTTGAGCTTATCGAAAGCAAGATATGAAAATAGTCCCAAAGTGATATATATCCAAGGAGGATATAATAAAAACTTTCATGAAGATCATTGGACAAAATAAAACTTGATTCTTAGTAATGGTTTTGAGATATGACGATATGATATGTGAGTCATGTTGATGAGTAATTGTGCTTTAGTAAAAATATTGATGTTAAGGTTTTTGATTCCCTATGCAAGCATGAAAGTCAATAGTTATGCAATGAAATTTATATCCTACTTGTGGTGCATTATTCTGTGTTAATTATGCTTAATGCATGGGTACGAGATTTTTTGATTTTTGGTCGGTCGCTTCTCAATCTTTTTGCTAGCCTTCATTTTGCACTAAGTATGATCACTACTTGTGCATCCAAAACCCTTTAAACCAGTTTTGCCATATGAGTCCACTATACCTACCTATATGTGTTATTTCCATGTCGTTCTAAGAAAATTTGCATGTGACATCTCTAATTTTCAAAATAATTTCTCTTTTGTGTGCTCTACCGCTCGCGAGGCGGTGAGGGGTGGCCAATATTTCCTATGCTAGATGTGTTATTCTCATGATGAGTGTTTATTCACTTGTCATTGCACGGCAGTACGACAGTGGTATTAGGGATGCCCAGTCTTGAAATAAAAAAATGAATTTACTTTATGTTTTCAAACAATAAATTCCTTGGAAAGTGTTGGTATGGAAGGCACCCGTGGATACGGACAAGCCATGGAAAGTGAAAGTAAAGGTGGAAAAAGGAATAAACTTTATTTTCTGTTTGGGAACTGCCTATGATGTATCTCGCATGGAAAGTGTTGGGAGCTCTAAGTCATTTTTGTTGGTGGGAAAAGTATGCCTCTCAAAATGTTTTTCTCTCTCAATTTAAGCTTTGAGCTCTGGCACCTCTACAAATCCCTACTTCCCTCCGCGAAGGGCCTTTCTTTTACTTATGCAATTTTTATTTTGAATTTGATTCTCCATCTTCTCTTATAAAGCACCAACTAAGGGGCACTATGATCGTGTTTGAGCATTGGCTGTAGCTAATATTCGAGTGTGTTTCATGAATGGATCAATGATTGAGCATAATCGGCTAGAGATAACTTGCTTTAGTGTTGATATTTTGAAAAACATGGTTGCTTGTTGGTATGCCTGAGTATTAAAGTCTTCATGTCAAAACTAGACTATTGCTTTGAACCATATAAAAGTCCAAATGTCCATGCTATAAAGAAAAGAAATGTGATCAACATGCTAGGCAGCATTCCACATCAAAAAATCCGTTTTTATCATTTACCTACTCGAGGACGAGCATGAATTAAGCTTGGGGATGCTGATACTTCTCCAACATATCCATAACTTTTGATTGTTCGATGCTATTATATTATCATTCTTGGATGTTTTACAATCATTTTATAGTCATTTTATATCATTTTTTGGTACTAACCTATTGACATAGTGCCCAGTGCTAGTTGCTATTTTCTACATGTTTTTTTACATCACAGGAAATCAATACCAAACGGAGTCCAAATGCAGCGAAACTTTTTGTGGATTTTTTTGGGCTAGAAGACATCCAGTGGGCCAGGAGCGCACCTGAGGGGAGCTCTGAGGGGAGCACAACCCACCAGGGTGCGCCTTGGGGCCCAAGCATGCCCCGGTGGGTTGTTCCCTCCTTGTTGGCCTCCCGCACCACCTCTTTGCTCTATAAATACCCCAATATTCCAGAAACCCTAGGGGAGTCGACGAAAATAAATTCCAGCTGCTGCAGAGTCCAGAAACACAAGATCCAATCTAGACACCATCTCAGAGGGGTTCATCATGTCCATTGGTGCCTCTCTAATGATGCATGAGTAGTTCTTTGTAGACCTATGAGTCCGTAGTTAGTAGCTAGATGGCTTACTCTCTCTCTCTCTCTCTCTCTCTCTCTCTCTCTCTTGATTATCAATACAATGGTCTCTCGGAGATCCATATGATGTAAGCCTTTTTGCGGTGTGTTTGTTCGGATCCGATGAACTTTGAGTTTATGATCAGATCTATGTTTTTATCCATGAAAGTTATTTGAGTCTTCTTTGATCTCTTATATGCATGATTGATTATAGCCTCGTATTTCTTCTCCGATATTTGGGTTTTGTTTGGCCGACTTGATCTATTTATCTTGCAATGGGAAGAGGTCCTTTGTGATGGGTTCGATCTTATGGTGCTTGATCCCAGTGACAGAAAAGGAAACGACATGTATGTATCGTTGTTATTAAGGATAACAAGATGGGGTCTATTTCTACATAAATAGATCTTGTCTACATCATGTCATCGTTCTTATTGCATTACTCCAGTTTTTCCATGAACTTAATACATTAGATGCATGCTAGATAGCAGTCGATGCGTGGAGTAATAGTAGTAGATGCAAGTAGGAGTCGGTCTACTAATCTTGGACGAGATGCCTATATAATAATCATTGCCTGGATATCGTCATGATTATTTGAAGTTCAATCAATTGTCCAACAGTAAAAAATTTCCCACCGTTTGCTATTTTTCTCGAGAGAAACCACTTGTGAAACCTACGGCCCCCGGATCTCTTTTCATCATATTTTCCTTTGCGATCTATTTTTGCTTGCTTTTATTTTCAGATCTATTAAACCAAAAATATAAAAATACCTTGTTGCAATTTATTTGTTACCGATCTATTTATCATATCTACCACTTTTATCTCAGGTTATTTGCCTATCTTGAGGCGCCGTACCCGAAAGGGATTGACAACCCCTTTAACACGTCGGGTTGCGAGTATTTTTTATTTGTGTGAAGGGGCTGTTTACGTGGTGTGAGGAGGTTCTCCTACTGGTTCGATAACCTTGATCTCATTGAGAAATACCTACCTTCGCTTTAATGCATCATCCCTTCCTCTTTGGGGAAATACCGGCGTAGTTCTAGCAGACATCATCAATACACATATGAAGTCAATCATCTTTCTTAGGGCCCATGACGACGTTGGCAAGCCACTCGGAGTGTTAAATCTGACGGATGAACTCAGCTGCCAAGAGCCGAGCCACTTACTCGCCCATCGCCATTCTCTTTCTGTGGTGGATCGTCGGAGATGCTCTTTCACTGGTTTTGCTTCCGGGCCAACACACAAACGGTGCTCAGCCAGCCCCCTGGATACACCTAGCATGTCGGATGGTTTCCATGCAAAGATGTCCTAGTTCTCACGGAGGAACTGGGTGAGCGCGGCTTCCTATTTGCTGTCGAGTGTTGTTGAGATGTGAGTCGGAGCTTGATGACCCACAAGTATAGGGGATCTATCGTAGTCCTTTCGATAAGTAATAGTGTCGAACCCAATGAGGAGCAGAAGGAAATGACAAGCTGTTTTCAATAAGGTATTCTTTGCAAGCACTGAAATTATCGGTAACAGATAGTTTTGTGATAAGGTAATTCCTAACGGGTAACAAGTAACAAAAGTAAACAAGGTGCAGCAAGGTGGCCCAATCCTTTTTGTAGCAAAGGACAAGCCTGGAAAAACTCTTATATAAATCAAAGCGCACCCGAGGACACATGGGAATTATCGTCAAGCTAGTTTTCATCATGCTCATATGATTCGCATTCATTACTTTGATAATTTGATATGTGGGTGGACCGGTGCTTGAGTACTGCCCTTCCTTGGACAAGCATCCCATTTATGATTAATCCGCCTCGCAAGCATCGACAACTACGAAAGAAGAATGAAGGTAAACCTAACCGTAGCATGAAACATATGGATCCAAATCAGCCCCTTACAAAGCAACGCATAAACTAGGGTTTAAGCTTCTGTCACTCTAGCAACCCATCATCTACTTATTACTTCACAATGTCTTCCCCTAGGCCCAAATCATGGTGAAGTGTCATGTAGTCGACGTTCACATAACACCACTAGAGGAGAGACAACATACATCTCATTAAAATATCGAATGAATAGAAAATTCACATGACTAATTATAACAAGACTTCTCCCATGTCCTCAGGAACAAACGTAACTACTCACAAATCATATTCATGTTCATAATCAGAGGGGTATTAATATGCATAAAGGATCTGAACATATGATCTTCCACCGAATAAACCAACTAGCATCAACTACAAAGAGTAATCAACACTACTAGCAACCCATAGGTACCAATCTGAGGTTTTGAGACAAAGATCGGATACAAGAAATGAACTAGGGTTTGAGAGGAGATGGTTCTGGTGAAGATGTTGATGGAGATTGACCCCCTCTCGATGAGAGGATTGATGGTGATAATGATGGAGACGATTTCCCCCTCCCGGAGGGATGTTTCCCCGACAGAACAGCTCCGTTGGAGCCCTAGATTGGTTCCGCCCAGGTTCCACCTTGAGACGGCGGCGCTTCGTCCCTAAAGCTTCCTTATGATTTTTTCCAGGTAAAAATACACCATATAGCAGAAGATCGGCATTAGGGGCCTGCCTGGTGGCCCACGTGGTAGGGCGCGCCCTCCACCCTCGTGGCTGCTGGGTGGCCCCCCTCTGGTGCTTTATTCGCCCAATATTTTTAATATATTCCAAAACTGACTTTCGTGGAGTTTTAGGACTTTGGGAGTTGTGAAGAATAGGTCTATAATATTTGCTCCTTTTCCAGCCCAGAATTCCAGCTGCCAACATTCTCCCTCTTCGTGTAAACCTTGTAAAATAAGAGAGGAAAGGCATAAGTATTGTAACATAATGTGTAGTAACAGCCCATGATGCAATAAATATTGATATAAAAGCATGATGCAAAATTGATGTATCAACTCCCCCAAGCTTTGACCTCGCTTGTTCTCAAGCGAAATCCGATATTGAAAAATATGTCCACATGTTTAGAGATAGAGGTGTCGATAAAATAAAATACGGACATGAGGGCATCATGATCATTCTTAGAATAGCAACATATATATATTGTCATATAATTTCTTATGCTAAAGTAACAATCTATTCACAATGTAAAGTATGAATTAGAAACTTCATTGAAAACTAACAAATGATGGTCTTAGTCATTGAAGCAATTGCAATTTATCATAACATCAGAAAGAGTCAAAATAAGAGCTTTTCAGCAAGTCCACATACTCAACTAACATTCAGTCTTTCACAATTGCTAACATTCACGCGATACTTATGGGTATGAAGTTTCAATCGGACACAGAGAAATATAGGGGCTTATAGTTTCGCCTCCCAACCTTTTACCTCAAGGGTAATGTCAACAATAATACTTTATGAAAACCTACATCCAAGTGGATATATATATATATATATATATCAGGATCTTTCCAACACATAGTGCTTGCCAAAGGATAAAGTGTAAAAGGAAAGGTGAAGATCACCATGACTCTTGTATAAGGGTAGGAAGTAAAAATAAAAGATAGGCCCTTCATAGTGGGAAGCAGAGGTTGTCATGCGCTTTTATGGTTGGATGCACAAAATCTTAATGCAAAAGAATGTCACTTTATATTGCCACTTGTGATAAGGACCTTTATTATGCAATCTGTCGCTTTTATTTCTTCCATATCACAAGCTCGTATAAAGCTTATTTTCTTCACACTAATAGATCATACATATTTAAAGAGCAATTTTTATTGCTTGCACCGATGACAACTTACTTGAAGGATTTTACTCAATCCATAGGTAGGTATGGTAGACTCTCATGGCAAAACTGGGTTTAGAGAAGTTTGGAAGCACAAGTAGTATCTCTACTTGGTGAAAATAATTTGGCTAGCATGAGAGGGAAAGGCAAGCTCAACATGTTGGATGATCCATTACAATATAGTTTATTTCGGATATAAGAAAACATAACCCATTACGTTGTCTTCCTTGTCCAACATCAACTTTTTAGCATGCCATATTTTAATGAGTGCTCGCAATCATAAAAGATGTCCAAGATAGTATATTTACATGTGAAAACCTCTCTTTCTTTATTACTTCCTACTAATTGCAACGATGACCAAAACTATGTTTGTCAACTCTCAACAACTTTTATTCATCATACTCCTTATATGTGAAGTCATTACTCTTCATAAGATCAATATGATATTTTTATTCTTTATTTTATTCCCTCAAGATCATAGCAAGATAGCAAAGCCCTCAACTCAAAACTAATCTTTATTATATATAGCTCACGGACTCGATTACATAGATAGGGATCAAAACAAAACTCAAAGCTAGATCATACTAAAACTTTATTCTACTAGATCAAGATATAACCAAAAGCATCAAACTAAGAAAAATGGTAAAGATAGAAGTGTGATGGTGATATGATACCGGGGCACCTGCCCCAAGCTTGGCAGTTGCCAAGGGGAGTGCCCATACCCATGTATTTATGTATCTTTCTTCGGAGGTGGTGATGATGGAGTTGTTGACGATGTAGGATTCTTCCTTAGTTTGCTCTTCAGGATACAATTTTGCTCCCTCAAGTCATCGATCTCCTGCTCAAGGTTAGTATCTTTTTGCATAGTTCTTGTTTGTTCTCCTGCAAGATACGAAAAGGGATAAACTTGATCTTAGGTTTCTTTGCTCTATCGGGGAGGCTTGACTTTTTAAACTCCACGTGCATGTCCCCAGGTTGAGGTAGTGGGACTTCATCTTCATCTGAGCTTGTGTCCTCCTTTCCCTTAGGATCATAGTCTTCTTCTTCCTCCATGGTCCAACCACAATGCTCCAAGTCCCCGTGGACCTTGGGGTCTGCAAGGTAATCAGCCACATAGCTTTATCCCTCCGAATCCTAGGACAACATATTGCTCTAAATCTGCTGCAGAAACAGCTCAAAACAAAAATAGAGGGTTTTGTTGTGGTACGGTGGTCAAAACCTTTGGTAGATTATATCATGAAAGAAAACGAAGTCGGGAGGGCACACGAGGTGTCCACTGGGCAGGGGAGGCGCGCCCTCCACCCTCGTGGATGCCTCGTGTCTCTTTCGGACTAGTTCTTATTTTCCTAATTTTTTAAATATTCCAAAACGGAGAAAAATTGCTATTTGAGAAGTTTTGGAGTTGGTTTACTTATCGTACTACATACCTATTCCTTTTTGGAGTCTGAAATGTTCTGAAAAGTGTCCCTTATGTACTTATGTACTCCTCTGACGTTACGGTATCAATAACATTGGTTTCAACATTTATGGGATTACCTGAGATATAATGTTTCATTCTTTGACCGTTCACCACCATCGAATTTGTGCCCTCGGCGTTGTTGATTTTGATGGCACCGGAATGATAGACCTCCTCGATAATGTAAGGACCTTCCCATCTAGACAGAAGTTTTCCTGCAAAAAATCTTAAATGAGAGTTGTATAGCAAAACATAATCACCTACATTAAACTCATGCTTTTGTATCCTTTTGTCATGCCATCTTTTAACTTTTTCTTTAAACAATTTGGCATTCTCATAGGCCTGGGTTCTCCATTCATCAAGTGACCTAATGTCAAATAGCCTCTTCTCACCGGAAAGTTTGAAATCATAATTGAGCTCTTTAGTAACCCAATATGCCTTATGTTCTAGTTCGAGAGGTAAGTGACATGCTTTTCCATAAACCATTTTATACGGAGACATACCCATATGATTTTTATATGCAGTTCTATAGACCCATAATGCATCATCAAGTTTCTTGGACCAATTCTTTCTAGATCTATTAAGAGTCTTTTGCAAGATCAATTTAATCTCTCTATTACTCAATTCTACTTGACCACTAGACTGTGGGTGGTATGCAGATGCAATTCTATGATTAACATCATACTTTGCAAGCATTTTACGGAAAGTGCCATGAATAAAATGTGAACCACCATCAGTCATTAAATATCTAGGGACTACAAACCTCGGAAAAATAACTTCTTTAAGCATCTTAATAGACGTGTTATGATCAGCACTACCAGTTGGAATAGCTTCTACCCACTTAGTAATGTAATCAACAACAACTAAAATATGTGTATACCCATTATAGGAAGGAAAAGGTCCCATATAATCAAAGCCGCAAACATGAAATGGTTCAATAACAAGTGAATAGTTCATAGGCATTTCTTGACGCTTACTAATATTACCAATTCTTTGGCATTCATCGCAAGACAAGACAAACTTACAGGCATCTTTGAAAAGAGTAGGCCAATAAAAACTGGATTGCAATACCTTATGTGCAGTTCTATCTCCAGCGTGGTGTCCTCCATAAGCCTTGGAGTGACACTTGCGTAGGATCTGTTCCTGTTCATGCTCAGGTACACAACGTCTAATAACACCATCTACTCCTTCTTTATAAAGGTGTAGGTCATCCCAGAAGTAATGTCTTAAATCATAGAAAAACGTTTTCTTTTGCTGGTATGTGAAACTAGGTGGTATACATTTAGCAACAATGTAATTAGCATAATCAGCATACCATGGAGCAGTACGAGAAGCATTTATGACAGCTAATTGTTCATTAGGAAAGCTATCATCAATATGTAGTGGGTCATCAAGAACATTTTCTAACCTAGACAAGTTGTCTGCAACGGGGTTCTTAGCTCCCTTTCTATCAATAATATGCAAATCAAATTCTTGTAGCAACAGAACCCATCTAATAAGTCTAGGTTTAGCATCTTTCTTTTCCATAAGATATTTAATAGCAGCATGATTAGTGTGAACAATTACTTTGGAATCAACAATATAAGGTCTGAACTTATCACATGCGAACACAACTGCTAAATTTTTTTTTCCAGTAGTAGCATAATTTCTCTGGGCACTGTCTAGTGTTTTACTAGCATATTGGATAACGTTTAATTTCTTATCAACTCTCTGCCCTAGTACATCACCTACAGCATAATCACTAGCATCACACATAATTTCAAAGGGTAGATTCCAATCAGGTGGCTGGACAATAGGTGCAGAAATCAAGTCTTTCTTAAGTATTTCAAATGCTTCTACACAATCATCATCAAAAACAAAAGGAACATCTTTTTGTAAGAGATTAGTCAGAGGCCTAGAGATTTTAGAGAAGCCTTTAACGAACCTCCTATAAAAACCGGCATGACCAAGGAAGCTTCTTATACCTTTGATGTCCTTAGGACACGACATCTTTTCAATAGCATCAACTTTAGCTTCAACTTCAATACCTCTTTTAGAAATTTTATGCCCCAAGATAATACCTTCATTAACCATAAAGTGGCACTTCTCCCAATTCAAGACAAGATTAGTTTCTTCACATCTCTGCAAGATTTGATCAAGGTTGCTTAAGCAATCATCAAAAGAAGTTCCATACATGGAGAAATCATCCATGAAAACCTCAAAAATCTTTTCAAAAAAGTTAGAGAATATAGCAGTAACACATATTTGAAAGGTAGTAGGTGCATTGCATAAACCAAAAGGCATACGTCTATAAGCAAAGGTACCGAAAGGGCAAGTAAAAGTTGTCTTATCCTGATCCTCTTTTGACACAGGTATTTGAGAGAAACCAGAATAACCATCTAGAAAGCAAAAGTGTGTATGTTTAGATAGTCTTTCTAGCATTTGATCAATACAAGGTAGAGGGTAATGATCCTTTCTAGTAGCTTTATTTAATTTGCGGAAATCAATTACCATTCTATAACCTGTAACAATTCTTTGCAGGATCAATTCATCCTTATCATTAGGAACAACAGTCATACCTCCCTTCTTAGGGACACAATGGACAGGACTTACCCACTTACTATCAGCAACAGGATAAATTATACCTACCTCCAAAAGCTTTAGTATTTCATTTCTTACCACTTCTTTCATTTTAGGATTTAACCATCACTGATGATCAACAACTGGTTTAACATCTTTCTCCAGTTATATTTTGTGCTGGCATAGAGTGGGTTAGCAGCATGGTGCTTCTTCAGAGTTTTCAATAATTTCTCTTCTTCATGCTCTGAAAGGTTAGCACTAATAATAATAGGATATATCTTTGTTTCATCAAGATAAGCATATTTCAAAGAATCAGGTAATTGTTTAAGCTCAAAACACGGGATCTCCCTTGGGTGGAGGAGGATCCCCTAGGATTTCAACAGGCAAGTTGTGTTTCAAAATAGGTCCCTATTTAAAGAATACTTCATCTATTTCCCTTCTTTCATTCATAAACATATCATTTTCATGGTCTAGCAAATATTGTTCTAATGGATCATTAGGAGGCACGGCAATAGAAGCAAGACCAATACTTTCATCTTTACTAGGCAATTCTTTATCATGGTGTTGTCTATGGAATTTAGCAAAACTAAAATCATGAGACATATCCCCTAAACCAACAGTAACAATATCTTTTCGCTGTCTATCTTAGCATTAACTATATTCAAGAAGGGTCTTCCAAATATAATGGGACAAAAGTCATCTTGTGGGGAACCAAGAACAAGAAAATCAGTAGGATATTTAATTTTCCAACACAAGACTTCAACATCTCTAACAACCCCAATTGGTGAAATAGTATCTCTATTGGCAAGCTTAATTGCAACATCAATATCTTCTATCTCAGCAGGTGCAATATCATGTATAATTTCTTTGTATAAGGAATGAGGTATTGCACTCGCACTAGCACCCATATCACATAAGCCATGATAACAATGATATCCTATTTTAACAAAAACAACAGGCATGCCAACAACAAGTCTATGTTTATTTTTAGTATCGGGTCTAGAAATTCTAGCAGCTTCATCACACAAGTAAATAACATGCCCATCAATATTATCGACCAAGAGATCTTTAACCATTGCAATACTAGGTTCAAATTTAATTTGCTCAGGGGGTGTAGGTGTTATATCATTACTCTTAAGGACCACAGTTGAAGCTTTAGCACGATCCTTTATTCTAATAGGGAAAGGTGGTTTCTCAATATAAGCAGTAGGAACAATAGGATCAACATTATAAGTAATAGTTTTTTCTTGAAATTTAATAGGTTCTACTACTTTTACTTCAGTGGGAGGATGATATTTAAACCACTTCTCCATACGGAGATCAACATGAGTAGCAAATGATTCACAGAAAGAAGCTACTATCTCAGAGTCAAGTCCATATTTAGTGCTAAATTCACGAAAAGCATTGGTATCCATAAAATATTTAACACAATCAAACTTAGGTGTTATAACTGACTCCTTACCTTCGTCGAGTTCCCAATCTTCAGAGTTGTGTTTAATTCTTTCCAATAAATCACATCTGAATTCAATAGTCTTCATCATAAAAGAATTAGTACAAGAAGTATCAAGCATGGAGCGATTATTGAGAGAAAGCCGAGCATAAAATTTTTGAATAATAATTTCTCTTGAGAGATCATGATTGGCGCATGAATATAACATTGAATTAAGCCTCCCCCAAGCTTGAGCGATACTTTCTCCTTCGCGAGACCAGAAATTATATATATAATTACGATCACGATGAATTAGATGCATAGGATAAAACTTCCGATGAAATTCCAATTTCAGTTGGTTGTAGTTCCATGATCCAATATCATCACATAGCCTAAACCATGTCAATGCCTTTCCCTTCAAAGATAAAGGAAAGACCTTCTTCTTGATAACATCCTCGGGCATACCTGCAAGCTTAAATAATCCACAAACTTCATCCACATAGATTTGGTGCATATCAAGATGTAATGTTCCATCTCCTGTATAGGGATTAGCTAGAAGTTTTTCTATCATACCCAAAGGAATTTAAAAGTAAATATTTTCAGTAGGTTCAGTAGGTTGAGGAGAAACTCTTTGCTCTTCTGGTTGGGGTGAAGATACCCCGAACAAGCCCCTCAAAGGATTATTTTCCATAGTAACAAGTGACAGTAAATTTCAGCACACTATATAAATGTTTTCTTACCAAATTCCACCTACCAAAGGCACTTCACTCCCCGGCAAGGGCGCCAGAAAAGAGTCTTGATGACCCACAAGTATAGGGAATCTATTCTAGTCCTTTCGATAAGTAAGAGTGTCGAACCCAACAAGGAGCAGAAGGAAATGACAAGCGGTTTTCAGTAAGGTATTCTCTGCAAGCACTGAAATTATTGGTAACAGATAGTTTTGTGATAAGGTAATTCATAACGGGTAACAAGTAACAAAAGTAAACAAGGTGCAGCAAGGTGGCCCAATCCTTTTTGTAGCAAAGGACAAACCTGGACAAACTCTTATATAAAGCAAAGTGCTCCCGAGGACACATGGGAATTATCGTCAAGCAAAGCATTCCTTACTTTGATTATTTGATATGTGGGTGGACCGGTGCTTGGGTACTGCCCTTGCTTGGACAAGCATCCCACTTATGATTAACCCCCCTCGCAAGCATCTGCAACTATGAAAGAAGAATTAAGGTAAACCTAACTGTAGCATGGAACATATGGATCCAAATCAGCCCCTTACGAAGCAATGCATAAACTAGGGTTTTAGCTTCTGTCACTCTAGCAACCCATCATCTACTTATTACTTCCCAATGCCTTCCCCTAGGCCCAAATCATGGTGAAGTGTCATGTAGTCGACATTCACATAACACCACTAGAGGAGAGACAACATACATCTCATCAAAATATCGAATGAATACCAAATTCACATGACTACTTATAACAAGACTTTTCCCATGTCCTCAGGAACAAACGTAACTACTCACAAATCATATTCATGTTCATAATCAGAGGGGTATTAATATGCATAAAGTATCTGAACATATGATCTTCCATCGAATAAACCAACTAGCATCAACTACAAAGATTAATCAACACTACTAGCAACCCACAGGTACCAATCTGAGGTTTTGAGACAAAGATCGGATACAAGAGATGAACTAGGTTTTGAGAGGAGATGGTGCTGGTGAAGATGTTGATGGAGATTGACCCCCTCTCGATGAGAGAATCGATGGTGATGACGATGGAGACGATTTCCCCCTCCCGGAGGGATGTTTCCCCGGCAGAACAGCTCCGCCGGAGCCCTAGATTGGTTCCGCCCAGGTTCCGGCTCGAGACGGTGGCGCTTCGTCCCGAAGGCTTCCTTATGATTTTTTCCAGGGCAAAACACACCATATAGAAGAAGATGGGCATCGGGGGCCTACCTGGTGGCCCATGAGGCAGGGGCGTGCCCAGGTGGGTAGGGCGCGCCCTCCACCTCGTGGCTACTGGGTGGTGCCCCTCTGGTGCTTTCTTCTCCTAATATTTTTAATATATTCCAGAACTGACTTTCGGGAAGTTTCAGGACTTTTGGAGTTGTGCAGAATAGGTCTCTAATATTTACTCCTTTTCCAGCCCAGAATTCCAGCTGTCGGCATTCTCCCTCTTCATGTAAACCTTGTAAAATAAGAGAGGAAAGGCATAAGTATTGTAACATAATGTGTAGTAACAGCCCATAATGCAGTAAATATTGATACAAAAGCATGATGCAAAATGGACGTACCAGAGCTGCAGCGGGGTCTTCCAGGTGGAAATGAACAGGCTTGGTCTCACCGGCCGTCTGAAATGCGGACTCTGAGGCAGGTTTCTTGGACCACAGCAAATCACTCGATCTGCATTTTTGTGGTATTCCTGTATCTCCACTGCTGCCATCTGCTCATCGGCAATCTTTGAGCCTTTCTGAAGGCACTCTTCTGCTCTCTGCCTATTTCCAGTGACTGTGATCACACCTCTGGGACCAGGCATCTTCAACTTGAGATATATGTAACATGGTCGGGCCATGAAACGAGCCTATGCGGGCCTGCCCAGAATGGCATGATAAGCAATATGGAAATCCACCACCTCAAACGTCAATTTTTCCTTGCGGTAATTCTTGGAATCACCGAAAACCACATCAAGAGCAATCTATCCGAGTGACTTTGCCTTTTTTCCGGGAATGACACCGTGGAACTGCATGTTACTCTCACTGATTTTGGACATCGGAATGGCCATCCCTTGGAGGGTCTCAACATACAGAATGTTCAATCTACTTCCGCCATCCATAAGGACTTTAGTCAGTCGGGTGCCCCCAATGACTGGGTCGACCACTAACGCTTGCCGCCCAGGAGTGGCAATGTGCGCTGGGTGATCTACCTAGTCGAATGTAATGGGAGTCTTCGACTACCTCAAGTATGTCGTAGTTGCCGGAGCAACCATATTCACTTCCCTGTTAATGACTTTCAGTCGACTTTTGCTCTCTACATCAGCAAAAATCATCAAGGTAGCATTGACCTTAGGATAACCATCATCTTACTCTTTTCCCTCCTCCTTATCATATTCTTTCTCACTGGGTTGATCCTCTCGGAAGCTCTAAATCAGGAGACGACACTACCGAGTGGTATGTTTGGGTTGAATCAAGTTACCCTCTTCCTCTTTCTTTGTGTGAATGTAACACGACAAATCCAGAACGTCCTGGCCTGACTGATCCTTCACCTTCTTGGGTTTCCACTATGGTTTGGGTGTTCCTTTAAACTTCCGTTGTGCATTCAGGACTGCAGCTTCAGCAGGACCTATAGGTTCAGCTTTATGCTTTTGCTTCCGACTGGAATTTCCAGCTTCGGTGTCCTGGTCAACTGGTTTTCCCTTGCCACTGCGGAGTCGGTCTTCCTCTTTGCCATTAGCATACCGAGTGGCTATTTCCATCATTCGGCTCAGAGACATGTCTCCGGAACAACCAAACTTCAGGATGAGCTCTCTATATCGGACGCCCTCCTTGAAGGCGCAAACCGCCTGGTGATCTGACACATTTTCCACCACATGATGAAGGGTAGTCCATCTCTGGATGAAGTCTCTCAAAGTTTCATTCGGCATCTGAACACAGTGCTGCAAATCAGTCAGCCCAGCAGGTCGCTTGCAGGTGCCCTCGAATGTTTTGATGAACACTCGGGCCAGGTCATCCCAACAGAAAATACTTCCATGGGCCAAATGATTCAACCAGGCTCTGGCCGAACCCTCAAGCATCAGGGGGAGGTGCTTCATGGCTACACGATCATTGCCCACCAATCAGCACAACCACTCGGTAATCTTCTAGCCAAGTGTCTGGCTTTGACTCACCGGTGAACTTGCTCATGCCCGTAGCCAACCTAAAGTTGGGAGGGATCTCAGCAGATCGGATGGCCATACTGAAACACTCGGGCCTAGAAACAAATGCTCTGTTTCCAATCGTACGGTCTTTGTCTTGTCCTTCTCTGTTTGCTTGGCCTCTGTCAACCAAACCTTGCACAAGGAGTGACCTCGCATCGAATCCAGGCTCTCTTGGGTCGACTGGAGCTCTCCGCTTGTCACCATACGGGCGCCTGTCGTCATACCGCCGGGGCGCGTACACCCGCCCCTCGGAGGGGGCGTATGCACTTGACGGTGGTCATCACGAGGATACCGATGATCATACTGGCCGTGGCTTCGCCCCAGGTACTGATCCTGGCGGGGACCACGATCCTCACGTCGCAGAGGCGACCTCGGACTATGCGCCGACTGAACTGTGTTTGCAACCACAGACCTACTATGAATTTTGTTGCGCAACTGGGAGACAACAGAGTTTTGTTCCCCAACGGCTCGAAGCAATGCTCAGATCTGCAGCAAACCTCTACCAGCTTCTGAATGCAACGGCTGAATCGACTCTGCTATGTGTGTTGCTGCTGGAACATTTTGGATCAGAGTACGGTATACCTGAGGTTCAGTCGGAAACAGCTGTCGTGCACGTCGACTGGATTCAGGGATCCGCTGACGAGCGCATTCGTCGAGGGCCAAGGTGACCAAACACGTAGCCTCCAAGGCCCGAGCCTCGGAGGTCTCCCCAATGATGGGGGTCTGGAGCGCCCGGACGTTGCGATGATGCAGCTCCTCCCTCTGCTCCGCAGTGAGGGCTTCGGGAATGTACTCATCATGATCATGCGACGGGCCGCCGCTCCGCCCCTACGAAGAAATCCGGGCGGACTGCGCTGGGAGTCGACCATGAGGACCTCTACCGCCAGATCGTTGCTCTCGCACTCGGAAAGCGAATCCGAGTGACCAGTCGGCAGATTGAATAGATCGTAAAGGGATTCGTCGGGCTCGATTGTCGCGACTTGAAGGGTGGTCGATTGGCGAGCCACCGCATGCTTCATCCAACGTTGGAGCCGCGAACGGCCGGACCGCTTGCGACGGCGGACGGACTCAACGGGAGCCGACCGATACTGGGTCGACGACTGACGCAGAAGGACGCCGTAGGCACTCGCACAGAAGTGCGCCGCCCCACGAACAGGGAGGGCCTCGACATCGTGGGGAGCTTCTTGAAGCCAGGCGGAGTCGTCGGCGACGAAGACAAGCGCGCTGACACGGATCTCACGGCCCAAAGACAAACCGCCGCCAGAAACCAAGTTACCAAGTTTCATTTGCTTTTAGGGATTTAGGGCTTAGGGTTTAAGTTCTAGTCTGTGAAACTTGATGAATCAATTATTATCCGTTCTAGCAAGTTTAAGTAGTTGAATTTTGCTGGAGTGTTTAAACTTGTCAAAATGTAATTAAGAGTGTGTTTGTTTCAAAGCCCTCGTCACAAGGAACGCATATGCAAATGAAATGTAAATTAAAAATTTTATTTAAAATATATAAAAGATTCAAATTTACAAGTCAAAAGAAAAAACATGGGAGGTGGGATGGATGGGGCATGCACTCTCAGTCAAAAGTTGTACCAGAAGCTGCATGCATGCCGTAACTAAGCTCTAAACATAAAAGCATTCTTTTAATATTGACACAATCACTATGTAAATATCCCTGTGTGATGCACATGGAGTTGTATAACGCAAGCCATTTTCATGTCGGAAACACCATGTGTGCATTCACCAACAGATGGGTACACGAATGAATAAATTTACTTGCGGCCAGTTGAGGGAGAGCGACCCAAGTCCACACAGAGCAAAAGCAGCGTGTCAACGTCGAGCGAGCTGAACACCACACCCAATACGTCCGTTCTACTCATTTCGTCCTCTAATAAACTTTTACTTTGCGGAAAATTTCCTCTAATTAATTAGGGATCGATCCATATTACTGCGCAGTTTACTCTGTCATCTCATGTAAGTAAGTGGTAGGATCTTCTGAACTTCCGGTTGTAATAAGTCTCGACAGTAGCAAGTACTGACCGGACCAGCGGTAGGCAAGAATTCATTGACGCTCGAGTCTTGGATCAACCTTGGGCATCAAGACTCACGTCCGGCTCGTGCAACTCCAATGAACCTAGGTACTGCTACTGTATCGATGGTACTACGGTACAGGCCCAGACTGTTGGTCGGACAGGTCTAGACTTACGTCCACACGTCCTACGTCATGGTCCTGACGTAAGAGATGGAAGCACTGGTCCTTCCTCTTGCCAGCCGGTAGCAATCAATCATCATGAATTAAGGTATTAGCCTCAAACGCTCTTCACGAATTCAAATTCAGTTATTGTGGTGGAGGGAGACTGGAATCTGACTCGGGGTTAGGGTTTGCGAGTTAGAGCATCTCTGGCAGATCCCTTAAATCGCGAAATTGAAAACGCGCGGAAAACGCATTTTAAGTGTTGGTTTGAGCTGTGGCCAAGCAGACCCCTTAAATTTAGTGTAAAATTGAATATTCGCGTATATTCTTCCCCACGTCTTCTTCTACCTTCCAGCTAGCTCGCTCCTACGAAGCTTGTGGACAACGCATAAAGCGGCCAAATACGGTGCCGCCGACGTCCAGGACGGCTCGCACGAAGCGCCTGTTGGGATCTACGATAGGGTGCGTCGACTGCAAATTAAAATTTCCTACGCGCAGAACAATCAAGAACATGCTACGGGAGATGGATCACAGATTGTTACCAGTAGACGCGCAGTGCCGTGCAGCGGAAATAGAGTTGAGGCAGCGCGTTCCTGGAGTCGCCTCACGTTCCCAGAGTCGTCTCCTCCTTGCCGGTCTCCCACGTAGCCGATCGGATCCCGCGAACAGGTTCGCCGGAGCGGCACAAGTGCATTGCCTCTAACGGTATCCGCGCGTGCAGGAGGAATACCGTGCGGCGGACTGCTAGGTCCGATCACACAGTCGGCGGCGAGTGGAGGTGGCTATTTGCAACACATGCAAACCCTAGTCACAGCGCCGAAGCCATCAACCGCATGAGTGTACCGCACCTCCACTTTATATAGGCGTCCGTCGCGGGCTCAACACTTGGGCCTCGCACGGACCCTAAAGCCCACATGTCTACTCGGCCACAATCCGAATACAACTCAGATCATATCCGACCAGTGTCCTCGGATCCGACCTCGTAGGTTCCTTCCCTTAAGCGCGCGACCCTTTAGGTTCAAGTCAGCTTGGTCGCAGTTCGGATCACCTCCGACCTGCACGGTTGGTAGCGTCCTCTAGCAAGGCATGCCGATCACCAAGCAGACTATGAAGCTGGTTAGGCGAACCTGTACAACGTGTCACACTTCTGTTCCCTTTGCCGCACGATATATGTTGTCGGGCTCAAGGCGAGACTGTCATCCTTGTGCTAGCCCGACCTCTTTCTCGTTCAAGGTGATGCCGACCATAAACCGGATTATCTCATAATCCCTGTCGCATGGACATGCTTATCCTGGTCGGATCACACGAGGGGCCCAGAGTATATCTCTCCTGATCAGAGGGGCAAATCCCATCTTGCTCGACCATGTCTTGCAGCATGGGACTGGATAAACCCGTAACCTACCTTTGTAACTACCCAGTCACGGAGTAGCGTTTGGTTGGCCCAAAGCAAGTCTGTCACCATCTCGAGTACATGCGTCAGCTCAGGTCTTAGGACATAGAACGTATGTTGTACTAGAGACTCACAGATGACTTATCACTGCGTCTCATAGTTGGGTATGTCCGACTCAGACCTTATCTCGACTCGGATCCGACTACGTCGAATCCGACCAGACCTTTCCAAGTTCATATTATTCGGTTAGCATCCAATGCTTCATGGCTAGTGAGACCAAGCCATCGACCGTGTCATATGCTAGTCTAGTCGGCTGCGCGTCCACACAGCCCTTTTGACTAGGGACCTTTTAGGACAGTCATCATACAATGCATAGTCCCACAAACAAGTCACGTACTTGCTAATACACATCATTGATAATGTCCAAGGACTATCTTTATTCATAAACACATAGGAAATATCATCATACATGATTGCCTCTAGGGCATATCTCCAACAGCGCCCCAGCGTCGTCGTTGCCATAGCTGCTTGAATTGGTCCAAAAGCTAGATAGCGCCTGCGTCGAATCGATCCAGGAGCTAGGTGTGGTAGCTGTCAAATATGGAGCCGTCGCATCCCGTTCCTCTTCCTCGCGTCGAGCACGAAACGGGATCAGCCATGGCCGCAGGCATGCGTTTGATCCTTTTGTAGTGCAGAATTTTGTTGGAGCAGGGAGAAATCGATGGCTGGAGACGGGTGGTACGGACGGCGGCGCGCGGGGAGAGGGGCGGAAGGACCCGGTTTGTGGCCTGTATACTATCCTCGGACCTTTAGAACTAGGGGTCGAAGGCTCACGTTCTCGGTGGCCTATAAAACGTTTACGATTCCGCGAACTTTTACGGGGTCTGTTCTAGACACAAAATTGGTTCGACACCGTAAACTCGCCAGAATTTTACAGGTTTGACTTTTTAAGGGGTCTGCTAGAGATGCTCTTACGTAGTCACGAAGAGATTCTTCGGTGTTTCTCACAGATCGCAATCTGCTGGGTAGGAAAGAGAGACACCACATTGACAGATATTCAGAGCAACTTCAACGCGTAGACCCAAACGGTCACGCGCTTTTTTCGCTTTTCATCCGTTTGGGCCGGCCTCCCGCTCGATGTCAACCTTATTTTCGTTTTGCGTCGGTCGTGCGTCCAACGCGCGCGCCCCATTTCATTTTCACGCAAAAATAAATTTAAAAAGCCAACTGCCATCGGCCTCGTCTATGTCAACGGCATTTTGTCGAGGTCGTCGGCATAGAACCGTTGGTAAAGAAAAGTCGTCGGCACACCTCCATCTATGCCGATGGCAACCGTAGGCATAGGTTGGCCGGCGCATAGACGTGATCCTGGCGGCTCGGGGATAGACGGTGGGCTGACGCCGTCAAATCTATGCCGCCATCCCTCACAGCGGCTGTCGGCAAATATTTTATATGTTTTTTACTCCCTCCATTCACTTTTATAAGACCATTTAGACATTTAAGACAACACCTAAAACAGTTCAATTTCATATGTCCTAAACGACTTACAAAAGAGGGAGTATCTATTTTAAATTATTTTTATTTGTTAAAGTTAAAATATGGTTAATTTAAATCTAGCTTATCTAAACTTAAGCATACATAAATTATATATCGATTTGGGGTAGAGTTTTCCACAGATTATGAAAATCTAGCTTGTTTTTATTTTTAAGTATGTTAGAAATGCAAACTCATATACTTTTGCGTATAGGTCCTTATACTTTGTCAAAATCACAAGTAATTGATACTTGCATCGACTTTGACAAATTTTATATGATTTTTAATCAAAAACTTGAAAGGATTCTGTTGCTATACTATATTTTCAAATTTGAAAAAAATCATGTTTCCTTTGGATTGTTTTTAGGATTGTGGTGGTAGGTGCAAACAGCTGGCACGCGGCTCCGGAGTGTGACCCCATTCACGGACGGCGCTACAGCTGGCACTTGGAGGGGGAATCGGCCACATCGGGTCGACACAGAGGGAATCTTGTGGTGGGTTAGGCCCAGACCTTGTTCTGAAGTGTTCCTATGGGTTGACCTATCACAACCAAGTGGAGAAATCCATTGGTCAAAGCCCGACCAAAGGCCTAGATCTCCGGGTCAATGGGGCCAGGGTTAGGCCGAACTGGGGCCTTGTGGTGGGATGTTTAAATAGGCAATGCGCAGCTCCGGAGTGTGATCCCCTTCACGAATGGCAGTGCCACCAGCACTAGGGGGACAACCACGTCGGGTCGACCCGGTTAGGTCAGTCGGTGGCCTTTGGGGGTAGCAATGCCACCAAACCTGCATTATGTCTTAATATATGTATACAAGTGTGATGGAGGGTTGAAATAACCAACGGAGCAAGGAGCAACGCACTTCCTTCAAAAACCTGTCACGTTCTCTCTCGATAGCTAGATACTACCTCGGAGATGGTGCAGTTTACAAGCAGCCTCTGGTCAGGCTTCTGTGAAACACGCTCACACTTCTACCACACCCTACAAGGGCCATATGACGACACCCTGCCATCTCCCGAGGATTTCTGACATCATATGATTTTCCGTGGATTTTAACGGCTAGATCCGGCATGCCGTTGAGGTACATTCATCCTTTGGTGGTGGGTCTGGCCCCTCCTTTGGTTGCAATAGGCATACACATACTGCAAAGACATCATATATGATTTTACAAACCACTTCAGGACATCATTTTAGGTGGTCGCCGTGGAGATCTGCAATTTCCCGCATTCAAACCCTATGGATGAAATAAATGTCACAAATATTGCAGGCGACCCAGAAAAATGTCATGTCCTGCCACATGTCATGCAATGGCCCCCTTTGTGAGCACGAGAAGTTTCAAGGTCAAAGGAGCAATGAGCAACACACTTCCTTCACAAATCGGACAAGTTCTCTCTCGATAGCCAGATACTACCTCGAAGATGCTGTAGTTTACAAGTGGCCTCCGATCAGGTTTCTGTGAAACAAGCTCAAACTTTTATCATGCCCTACAAGGGCCATATGACGACACTGTGCCAGGTCCTAAGGATTTCCGGCACCGTATGATTTTCCATGGATTTTAACGGCTAGATTCGGCATGCCGCCGAGGTACATTCACCCTTCGGTGGTGGGTCCGACCCCTTCTTTGGTTGAACTAGGCCTACACATACCGCAAAGACATCATATATGACTTTACAAACCACTTCTGGACATCATTTCAGGTGGTCGTCATGGAGATCTGCAATTTCCCGCATTGAAACCCTATGGATGCAATAAATGTCTCAAATATTGAGGCGACCCAGAAAAATGTCATGTCCTGCCACATGTCATGCAATGACCCCCTTTGTGAGCACGAGAAGTTTCAAGGTCAACGGAGCAACGGGCAACACACTTCCTTCACAAACTGGACAAGTTCTCTCTCGATAGCCAGATATTACCTCGGAGATTGTGTAGTTTACAAGCGGCCTTCGATCAGGTTTCTGCCAAACGCGCTCAAACTTTTACCGTGCCCTACAAGGGCCATATGACGACATTGTGCCATTTCCCGAGGATTTCTGGCATGCTACTTCTTGAGCTTGCATTGCTTTTTCCCTTGAAGAGGAAAGGGTGATGCAGGAAAGTAGAGATAAGCATTTCCCTTAGTTCGAGAACCAAGATATCAATCCAGTAGGAGGAAGAAGCAAGTCTCCAATAGATGCACCTACACAAACAATCAAACACTTGCACCCAACGCGATAAAGGGGTTGTCAATCCCTTCACCGTTACTTGCAAGGATGAGATCGAATAGAGATAGATATAGAAGACAACTAAAAGGTAAAATAAGTAAATATGAATAAATTGCAGCAAGGTATTTTTGGGTTTTGGGTTTTATGGTTCTGAAATTATATGATGGAAATTAGACCCAGGGGCCATAGGTTTCACTAGAGGCTTCTCTCTTGAAAGAAAACATACGGTGGGTGAACAAATTACTGTTGAGCAATTGATAGAAAAGCGCATAGTTATGACAATATCCAAGGCAATGATCATGAATATAGGCATCACATCCGTGACAAGTAGATCGAAACTATTCTGCATCTACTACTATTACTCCACACATCGACCGCTATCCAGCATGCATCTAGTGTATTAAGTTAACAAGAACAGAGTAACGCCTTAAGCAAGATGATATGATGTAGAGGGATAAACTCAAGCAATATGATATAAACCCCATCTTTTTATCTTTAATGGCAACAATACAATACGTGCCTCGCTGCCCCTATTATGTCACTGGGTGAGGACACCGCAAGATTGAACCCATCACAAAGTGTCGGTGTACAAAAGTATGGGCTCTTATGTACCCCTTACTTGTGCACGGGCAGTCGTAGCCACACCTGCGGCGGGGCCTGACAGGGCAGCAGAAGACAAAACACAAGACTACCAAGATAGAAAATCAAGACGGTGAACATAGAGCAGAGGACAAGCTGAACCTCCCCCGGCAGCATCCTTGCCGGGACGGCTTGCATAGCCCCAGCAAGCTCCTTGCCAGGACGACCTGCGAAGCACCATCAAGGCCATCACCCTTGAGGCAGAGAGCTTTGACACCATCGACATCGTCAAGGCCAAGTCTTGGAAATGCACGCATAGTAGCATGCAGATCTTTGTGAAGACTGATGGCCTGCAGGCCCATGTGGAACCAGAAGACGAAGCCCCCCGGCAAGACCCTTGTCAGGGACGACTACGAGGCCCCTAGCAGCCTTGCCGGGGACGATTGCGGGGCTACAGCTAGGCCCACGCCCGACAAGGATTTGCCACCTCACCACCACTCCAGCGTGAGGACCAGCTTGCCAACTAGGCAGACGCTTGCGTGGCCGCATGCAGATCTTCGTGGAGGCTCTACCACCGCGCCAACACAGCAGCTAGCTAGCCAGCATGGCACTACATGCCTCGTCATCCTGGATGCATGTCAAAAGGCGGGGAGAGGCGGCAACGGACGGGGCGGCTTCTGTCGCCGTCCCCAATAAAGTGAAGGGGCATGTAGGCAGCGCATTAAATGTGTTTGGCCTATGATGCCAGTGATAAGTATGTACACTCTAGCTTGCTTTCCACCTCCTGTGTGCCACTGTGGCAACGCCTTTGATGTATCAAAAGAGGCCCGAGGCGTACTGGGAGAGGATTCAGACTTTTTGGACTGGGCATGCACCACAGCTAGTTCAAAATCTCAAGAACACATAATATACACACAAGCAGGACTTGGGTTTTATGCACCAGTGCGGCCCAACCTGGGTAAAAATCCGTCGCACTGATCGCTAGACCTGCTCTGCGTGCAGCTCCTCCCCGCGTCAACCGTAGAAGGGATCGCCCCTGATCCCATAGATGTTCGTTTCCCCGACATCTTTGGCGTGCCAGGTAGGGGAAGAAGTTGTGAGAATCTGGTCTAGCAGTTAGTACAACAGTTTCTTCGTCGCCATGGCTCCGAAGAAGAAGACAATCGCAGTGGTCGGTTCGTATGCAGCCACTCCGCCTGTGCCAGCGCGGACGGGCGACGTGGCAGACGCTGATGGAGGAGGAGATCAGGATCATCCATGTTACCCTAGTACGAGAAGCCAGGTGAGCGGTGTCGTCTGTAGCCGCAACGACGGTCCGCGCGGCAACAAAAAAGCTAAGTCACGCTAAACCTTAAGTAATTTTCTTTTTGTGAGGTTATTTCCCTCGAATGGTCTCGGTTTTTGTATGGAAAACCTACACGCCAAGGAACCCCACCACTATTGGCAGCGCCTTTGTTCTGTTTCGAGTCCGCTCAACAAATCAAGTGGTTGTGCTAAGAACGGCGAGGTGGCTTGCCCGACAGCGACACCCCCAAGCAGGCTGCTAAGGATCCGTCCTTCGAAGCGCCCACGGCAAGGGTTAACACGCTGGCAAGCCTATCTAACTAAGCATAGGGTGTAGTACATACAAAGAGAAATCAAATAGGGAAATAACATGCATTTAGTTCAAAGCATAGCAAAGTTATATTACATCAGTGTTGCGGTTCTAACTTAAGATAAAATTGTCTTGGGTGCAGACTCGCAACGGCAACAAGGAATGGAGCAGCTAATCCCGGCGCTGGCCCTCCAGCCTCTTGACTCCGCCAACGCAGCTAATGATGGGCTCGATGCGCTCCTCAAGCGCCTGGAGGTCCACATCCTCCGGCAAGCTCTCAAGCACGTTGGCGAAGTCGACGCTGGGGTTCCAGTGCGCCACCTTGGTGAGCACCTTGGTCAGGACTCCCCGGCAAAGCTTTCGTGCCTCCTCGGCCATATAAGTTGCCCTGTTGGAGTCGAGCAGCTTCAGGGCGTCGAGGACACGCTCGAAGAACAGGGTCAACCTGGCACTATCGGTCACGTTCACCTCATGGGATAACCTGAAGCTCGACATGCCCATGGCGGACAGCTGCTGGTGAGCCTCTCCACAACATCCACAAGGCGGCTGGTCTAGAGCTTCGTGCCGGCCACAAGTTTGTTGTGGGAGGCTATGGCATTCTGCAGCAGCTGTCTCTCGTTCGCAAGTTCCTTGATCAGGGTCTTTTCACGGGCCTTTGTCTCTGAGAGCGTCCTCTCCAAAGTCTCCAGCTTTAGCTTCAGATCGGCAATGGAGTTGTTGGCATCAGAGAGCAGCTTAGTCTTGTTGGAGATGGTTGCAGATCTGACAAGGTGTGGACGGTCTTGTCCCTGTTGTCCTTCAGCATCACGATCTCCTTCTTCAGCTCCGCGAGCTCCAGCTTCTCCACCTTGCCGTACAGCTCAACCTTGGAAGCCTCTGCGGCTTCGGCCCCGCCGACGACCTCCTTCAGCTGGCTGGCATGGTCTAGGGCCAAATTATCAAGTGCTTCTTTGTGCTCCAGTTTCAGCTCCTGGGTCCGCTGCACGACAAGCCTTTCAACTTCTTCATCCTTGGCGCGAAGCTTGGCGGCAAGCGCCGCTTCACGGGTAACCAAGTCCTCTTATTGGGCGTCAAGTAGGATGCGGCGCTGCGTCTGGTTAGATTCGTCCTTCGTGGCTTTGCCTTCGCCACCTCTTGAGCCTTGTCGAAGTCAGCCTGCTTCAGGAGGAGTTCTCGCTGGCGCTCATCTAGCTGGATCTGGGTAGCCTTCAGATCCTCCCGGGCCTCGGCGAACCAGACTTGCATTTGAGCAACGCGCTCCTGAAAGTCTGCTTAGGAATTATCCATGGCTGCTATCCTAGAGTTCACCTTGTCCTGGTGGGCGCGGTACATCGCCTGCAGCTTCTAGAAGTTGGCACTCATGGCCTGGAGGAGTTGATCTTCCTTAGTGCTGCTACTGATAGTGCTCGGTTCATCAACAACCTGGAGCCCGATAGCGGTGAGGACCTCGTCATCAAACACCTCCCCTTCGGCTGGCGCTCCAGTGCTTGCCGTCCCTGGGAGGCTGACGAACAGATCGTCGCACACCTTCAAATACCTGCTCAGGGCAGGGGCTGAGGAGGAAGAGGATTGGTCATCGACCACCTCCTCCCTGGCAGGCTCCTTGGTGGCCTCCCCAGTGGTGGCCTTGCCGGCCAACCCTGCAAGCCCCATGGTGGCCTTCTCGGTAGCGGCCTTGCCAGCCTCCCCGGCACGCCCCTTGGCGGCCTCCTCAGCAGCGGCCTTGCCGGCCTCCTCGGCAAATCCCTTGGTGGCCTCCTCGGCGGCAACTTTGGTGGCCTCGGCCTCGGCATCCTTGGCGGTCTCCTTGATGACAGCATCGACGTCCTCCTGGTCCATCAGGGGGGATCTAGAGACCAAAAGGGAGAGTAAGGCAGGGCCAAAACCGAAGTTCAAGACAAAGATAAGAAAGAAAATCATGGCAAAGGTGGCAAGGGGCGAGAGGCGAACAACTTACCAGTGATGAGTGGAGAGGAAGCATCTTCCTAGTTGCCGGGACGGGGTCGCCAGAACCTGTGCCCACCGCCTCCTCCTCCATGCGCATGGGCTCGTCGGTGGATGCCCTTGCCGGGGACACTGATACGTCTCCAACGTATCTACTTTTCCAAACACTTTTGCCCTTGTTTTGGACTCTAACTTGCATGATTTGAATGGAACTAACCCGGACTGACGCTGTTTTCAGCAGAATTGCCATGGTGTTATTTTTGTGCAGAAATAAAAGTTCTTGGAATGACATGAAAAACCACGGAGTCACATTTTGGAATTAATAAAAAATATTGGTGAAAGAATAAATAGAGGGGAACCACACCCTATCCATGAGTGTGCAGGGCGTGCCCCCTGCCTCGTGGGCCCCCTGGACCTCCACCGACCTCAACTCCAACTCCATATATTCACGTTCGGTGAGAAAAAAATCAGAGAGAAGGATTCATCGCGTCTTACGATACGGAGCCACCGCCAAGCCCTAATCTTCCTCGGGAGGGCTGATCTGGAGTCTGTTCGGGGCTCCGGAGAGGGGAAACCATCGCCATCATCATCATCGACCATCCTCAATCACCAATTTCATGATGCTCACCGCCGTGCATGAGTAATCCCATCGTAGGCTTGCTGGACGGTGATGGGTTGGATGAGATTTACCATGTAATCGAGTTAGTTTTGTTAGGGTTTGATCCCTAGTATCCTTATGTTCTAAGGTTGATGTTGTTATGACTTTGCCATGCTTAATGCTTGTCACTAGGGCCCGAGTGCCATGATTTCATATCTGAACCTATTATGTTTTTATGAATATATGTGAGTTCTTGATCCTATCTTACAAGTTATAGTCACCTACTACGTGTTATGATCCGGCAAACCCCGGAGTGACAATAGTCGGGACACTTCCCGGTGATGAACATAGTTTGAGGATTTCGTGTATTCACTAAGTGCTAATGCTTTGGTCCGGTACTCTATTAAAAGGAGGCCTATATCCCTTAGTTTCCAATAGGACCCCGCTGCCACGAGAGGGTAGGAAAAAAGATGCCATGCAAGTTATTTTCCACAAGCACGTATGACTATATTCGGAATACCTGCCTACATTACATTGATGAACTGGAGCTAGTTCTGTGTCACCCTATGTTATAACTGTTGCATGATGAATTACATCTGACATAATTATCCATCATTGATCCATTGCCTACGAGCTTGTTTCATATTGAACTTTGCTTAGTTACTTCTCCGTTGCCACTGTTATGACTGCTACAAAACTGCTACTATTACTTTTGCCACTGTTATCGTTACTTCCATACTACTTTGCTACTAAATACTTTGTTGCAGATATTAAGTCTTTCAGGTGTGGTTGAATTGACAACTCAGCTGCTAATACTTGAGAATATTCTTTGGCTCCCCTTGTGTCGAATCAATAAATTTGGGTTGAATACTCTACCCTCGAAAACTGTTGTGATCCCCTATACTTGTGGGTTATCAAGACCTTTTTCTGGCGCCGTTGCCGGGGAGTATAGCTCTATTCTTTGAGTCATTTGGGATTTATATCTGTTGATCACTATGAGGAACTTGAAAGATGAAAGAACCAAGATCTTCCCCTTGTGTTGGCTTGATTGCTTGTCATGATGGCTCAAGATAATACTAAATTGTGTGACTTTTCCAACACCAACAACAATGATTTTATTAGCACTCAGATTGCTCCTACTAGTAATGCTGAATCTTGTGAAATTAATGCTTCTTTGTTGAATCTTGTTATGAAAGATCAATTTTCTGGCCTTCCTAGTGAAGATGATGCATCCCATCTAAACAATGTCGTTTATTTGTGCGGTATGCAAAAGAAGAAAGATGTGGGTAATGATATTATTAAATTGAAGCTATTTCCATTTTCTCTTAGAGATCATGCTAAAACTTGGTTCTCATCTTTGCCTAAAAATAGTATTGATTCATGGAAAAAGTGCAAAGATGCTTTTATCTCTAAGTATTTTCCTCCCACTAAGATCATCTCCCTTAGGAACGATATTATGAATTTTAAGCAACTTGATCATGAGCATGCCGCACAATATTGGGAGAGATGAAATAAATGATACGTAATTGCCCAACACATGGTTTGAATTTGTGGATGATTATACAAAAAAACTTATGCCGGATTGAATTTTGCTTCTAGAAATCTTTTAGATTCGGCTGCAGGAGGCACTTTTATGGAAATCACTTTAGGAGAAGCTACTAAGCTCCTAGATAATATTATGGTTAATTATTCTGAATGGCACACCGAAAGATCCACTAGTAAAAAAGTTCATGAGATTGAAGAGATTAATGTTTTGAGTGGAAAGATGGATGAACTTATGAAATTATTTGCTAATAAAAGTGTTTCTTCTGATCCTAATGATATGCCTTTGTCCACTTTGATTGAGAATAACAATGAATCTATGGATGTGAATTTTGTTGGTAGGAACAATTTTGGTAACAACGCGTATAGAGGCAATTTTAATCCTAGGCCGTCTCCTAGTAATTCCTCTAATAATTATGATAATTCCTACAACAACTCTTATGGAAATTTTAATCAGATGCCCTCTGATTTTGAGAATAGTGTTAAAGAATTTATGAGTTCGCAAAAGAATTTCAATGCTTTGATTGAAGAAAATTGCTGAAGATTGATAAATTGGCTAGGAACATGGATAGAATTTCTCTTGATGTTGATTCTTTTAAACTTAGATATATTCCACCTAAGCATGATATCAATGAGTCTCTCAAGGCCATGATAATTTCCATTGATGAGTGCAAAGAAAGAACCGCTAAGATGCGTGCTAAAAAAGACTGGTTTGTAAAAGCGTGTTTTTCTAGTTTTGATGATAATAATGATGAAGATCTAAAAGTGATTGATGTGACTCATATTAAATCTTTGTTTTCCAATTTGAATCTTGATAAAGATGGGACTGGAGATGAGTCAACTTTAGTTAAAAGGCGTCCCAATGATTCGGAGTTTTTAGATCTAGATGCAAAAATTGATAAAAGTGGGATTGAAGAGGTCAAAACTTTAAGTAGCAATGAACCCACTATTTTGGATTTCAAGGAATTTAATTATTATAATTGTTCTTTAATAGATTGTATTTCCTTGTTGCAATTCGTGTTAAATTCTCCTCATGCTTATAATAAAAAAAATCTTTTACTAAACATATCGTTGATGCTATGATGCAATCTTTTTAAGAAAAGCTTGAACTAGAAGTTTCTATTCCTAGAAAACTTTATGATGAGTGGGAATCTACTATTAAGATTAAGATTAAATATTATGAATGATATGCTTTGTGTGATTTAGTTGCTAGTGTTTCCACGATTCCAAAAACTTTGTGTGATGTGTTAGGTTTCCGTGAACTTGATGATTGTTCCTTAAATTTGAATCTTGCGGATTCCACCATTAAGAAACCTATGGGAAGGATTAATGATGTTCTTATTGCTGCAAATAGGAATTATGTGCATGTATATTTCATTGTTCTTGATATAGATTGCAACTCTACATGTCCTATTATTCTTGGTAGACCTTTCCTTAAAACGATTGGTGCAATTATTGATATGAAAGAAGGAAACATTAGATTCCAATTTCTGTTAAGGAAAGGCATGGAACACTTTCCTAGGAAGAAAATTAAAATGCCTTATTAATCTATTATGAGAGCCACTTATGGATTGCATACCAAAGATGGCAATACCTAGATCTATTCGTGTTTTTATGCCTAGCTAGGGGCGTTAAACGATAGCGCTTGTTGGGAGGCAACCCAATTTTATTTTTGTTCCTTACTTTTTGCTCCTGTTTAGTAATAAATAATTCATCTAGCCTCTGGTTAGATGTGGTTTTAAGTTTTAATTAGTGTTTGTGCCAAGTAGAACCTTGGTGAAAGTTAATGCGATCTTGCTGTAAAAAACAGAAACTTTGCGCTCACGAGATTAGCTGTCATTTTTTATAGAAGAGTGCTTTTAGGTTGATTATTTTTGCAGAAGATTAATAGTCAAATTCCTCACGTCCACCAATTTATTTCAGAATTTTTGGAGTTACATAATTATTAGAGAGTTACAGATATAGACTGTTATATTTTTGACAGATTCTATTTTTCGCGTGTTGTTTGCTTATTTTGATGAATCTATGAGTAGTACCGGGGGGTATGAACCATGGAGAAGTTTAAATATAGTAGGCTTTACACCAATATAAATAAATAATGAGTTCAAGACAGTACCTTAAAGTGGTGATTTATTTTCTTATACTAACGGAGCTCATGAGATTTTTTTGTTGAAGTTTTGTGTTGTGAAGTTTTCAAGTTTTGGTTAAGGATTTGATGGACTTTGGAATAAGGAGTGGCAAGAGCCTAAGCTTGGGGATGCCCAAGGCACCCCAAGGTAAAATTCAAGGACAACTAAAAGCCTAAGCATGGGGATGCCCCGAAAGGCATCCCCTCTTTCGTCTTCGTCTATCGGTAACTTTACTTGAGGCTATATTTTTATTCACCACATGATATGTGTTTTTCTTGGAGCGTCTTGTATGGTTTGAGTGTTTGATTTTTAGTTTACCACAATCATACTTTCTGTACACACATTTTGGGAGAGACACGCATGATTCGTGATTTGTTAGAATACTCTATGTGCTTCACTTATATCTTTTGAGCTAGACAATATTGCTCTAGTGCTTCACTTATATTTTTTTAGAGCACGGCGGTGGTTTTATTTTATAGAAATTGTTGAACTCTCATGCTTCACTTATATTATTTTGAGAGTATTTTAGAACAACATGGTAATTTGCTTAGGTTATAAAATTAGGCCTAATATGATGGGCATCCAAGATAGGTATAATAAAACTTTCAAATGAAGTGCATTGAATACTATGAGAAGTTTGATTCTTTATGATTGTTTTGAGATATGAAGATGGTGATATTAGAGTCATGCTAGTAGAGTAGTTGTGAATTTGAGAGATACTTCTGTTAAAGTTTGTGATTCCCGTAACATGCACGTATGCTGAACCATTATGTGATGAAGTTGGAGTATGATTTATTTATTGATTGCCTTCCTTATGAGTGGAGGTTGGGATCGAGCGATGGTTAACTCCTACCAACCCTTCCCCTAGGAGCATGCGTGTAGTACTTTGTTTTGATGACTTGTAGATTTTTGCAATAAGTATGTGAGTTCTTTATGAATAATGTTGAGTCCATGGATTATACGCACTCTCACCCTTCCACCATTGCTAGCCTCTCTTGTGCTGCGCAACTTTCGCCGGTACCAAAATACCCACCATTACCTTCCTCAAAACAGCCACCATACCTACCTATTATGGCATTTCCATAGCCATTCCGAGATATATTGCCATGCAACTTTCCATCGTTCCGTTTATTATGACACGCTCCATCATTGTCATATTGCTTTGCATGATCATGTACTTGACATCGTATTTGTGGCAAAGCCACCGTTCATAATTTTTTCATACATGTCACTCTTGAATCATTGCACATACTGGTACACCGCCGGGGGCATTCAGATAGAGTCATATTTTGCTCTAAGTATTGAGTTGTAATTCTTGAGTTGTAAGTAAATAAAAGTGTGATGATCTTCATTATTAGAGCATTGTCCCCTGTGTGGAAAGGATGATGGAGACAATGATTCCCCCACAAGTCGGGATGAGGATCCGAACAGAAAATAAAAAAATAAAAAAATGAGGCAATAAAAAAGAGAAGGCCCAAATAAAAAATGAGAGAAAAAGAGAGAAGGGGCAATGTTATTATCCTTTTTCCACACTTGTGCTTCAAAGTAGCACCATGATCTTCATAATAGACAGTCTCCTATGTTGTCACTTTCATATACTAGTGGGAATTTCATTATAGAACTTGTCTTGTATATTCCAATGATGGTGTCGATGTCAAAATCGGCGGATCTCGGGTAGGGGGTCCCGAACTGTGCGTCTAGGCGGATGGTAACAGGAGACAAGGGACACTATGTTTTACCCAGGTTCGGGCCCTCTTGATGGAGGTAAAACCCTACGTCCTGCTTGATTAATATTGATGATGTGTGTTACAAGAGTGGATCTACCACGAGATCAAGGAGGCCAAACCCTAGAAGCTAGCCTATGGTATGATTGTTGTTCGTCCTATGGACTAAAGCCATCCGGTTTATATAGACACCGAAGAGGGCTAGGGTTACACAGAGTCGGTTACAATGGTAGGAAATCTACATATCTGTATCACCAAGCTTGCCTTCCACGCCAAGGAAAGTCCCATCCGGATACGGGACGAAGTCTTCAATCTTGTATCTTCATAGTCTGGGAGTCCGGCCGATGATGATAGTTCAGCTATCCGGACACCCCCTAGTCCAGAACTCCCTCAGTAGCCCCCGAACCGGGCTTTAGCGACGACGAGTCCGACGCGTATATTGTCTTCGGCGTTGCAAGGCGGGTTCTCCTTCAAACTTCCTGTTCCTGTCGAATAGTGTCCGGCTTCCTTATAAATGTTGCGCTCCTTGGCTTCTATGCCCAATAATGGCCTTCTTCCACGTGTCATATGAATGCGAAAAGCTAGAGTATTTTTTCATTTTACCCCCTAGCCGTGCGAACGAGCCGCCTATAAGAGAGGCGAGGATCTAGATCCAGCTCACACCATCCTCCATTCGCAAGTTCTCATCGAAGCGCTTTTGACAAAAATCCATTCCATCATGGATAGTCGACGCGGCTCCTCCTCTCGCGCTCCCACCCCTAAGCCAGGAGATTGGGGGAGATGCTCAGTTCCACACAGCGAGCTAGTGGCGCTCCAAACCGAGGGATATCTTCCCCCAGCTTTCATGGTTCCGGTTCGAGCCGGACTGGCCACCTTCCAGGGTGGAAAGCAGGTGGAGAGCGTCCCCAACCCTTCCAAAGGAGAGCGGGTACGCTTCGTCCCTTATCTAATAAGGGGACACGGATTTCCCATACATCCGTTTCTCCGGGGCTCCTGGAGTTCTACGGACTCCAGCTCCATCACCTCACACCTGCCTCCATTTTGCACATCGCGGGCTTTGTAGCTCTTTGTGAGCTGTTCCTGGGCATCGAGCCCCATTTCGCATTGTGGAAGAGATTGTTTTGCCTCGTACCCCGTTCCTATGAGGGGTCGATATATCAAGTGGGCGGAGCCGAAATATGGCGCATCACCGGGACCGGATATCTATCCGGCACCCCGAAGAAGGCGTCTGAAGACTGGCCTTCGGAATGGTTCTACATGGAGGACGCCCCTATGTCGGATCCAGTCCGGGTCGGCCTCCCGGAGTTCAGCAATGCTCCCTTGAAGAAACGCCTGAGTTGGCGCCCGCGGAGCCCTCAACGGGAGGATGATAGGAGCGTCCATTATCTGATGGGTCGGATTAGGTTACTGGCCCACTCCGGATTGACCATGATTGGAATCATGGCCACGTGCATTATGCGAGGGGTGCAGCCACTCCAATATAGGTGCCACCCTATGTGGGATTTCAACGGGGAAGACGACGCCACCCGTCATGGCCGCAGAGGGCCGAGCTCGGCAGCCGATCTGGCAAAGATCCTGTCCGGCTTGTACAAGGGGGAGGAGGAGGACTTTCTCTGCACGAATCCATTGAACGGATTCTCCATGAATAACCCTCGGAGCTGGGTAAGCGGACATTTATCTACCCGATTCATACCTCCAAAGTCAAGTATTTTACCTTGTGGTTTCGATGCAGGAGCTGCGCCGGGACGTGGAGGGCATACGAAGCCTAACTCCACAGCCCGAGGATCCAGAACGATCCCTTGATCCGACCTCCGAAGAGGATCCGGACATAAAGGTGGAGCTGATCGACGGGGTGTTCCACCAACTTAGCATGGACAATGCCCTAGTCGCCATTACGGCTGACTACCCCGGTTTGTTTCCGGCCTCCCAGGTGACTACAACCGAGGTCTTGACACCATCATTCAATCCGTGCTCAATTCTGACCATCCCATACTGACAGTACATCGCAGGAGGTACCTTTAAGGCGGGAAGCCGAACCTGCGGCGGCTGACCAGCAAGGGTCAGTTCGGCCCAGCAGGCAGAAGAGGAGTGCGACGCGAATTGAAATGTTGCCGCAACGGTACAGCGCACCGTTGTTTTTAAGGGAAGGATCCCTAGGAGGTATATTAATGCTCATAACTTTTTCCAGGAGAAAGAGCGCTCGCCGGACAGTGTCCGGAGAGGTTGCCAATCAAGCCTCCGCCAGCCATGCTCCATCGCGTGGTCCGGAAGTGGAGGCGAACACAAGGCAAGAGTCGGATGCTCCTCCGACGGAGGATGCCAACAGGCTGTCCGCCACCCGGTCTGAGGTGGAGAGCGCCATGAATCACAGGCGTCGCCGGACAGTTCTTCGTGACGCGTGTTTCTCCCCGGAGGCGTTGAATGCCTTTGATGCGGGAAACGCGCACCTCCGTGCTGCTCAAGATGGTTTAACCAGAGCCACGGAGCAGTATGTGAAAGACATACGGGTAAGTAATTTTAATAGTTATATATGCCAGTAGCCCCCGAGACTTAAAATAGTTAAAATAACTGATTTAAGGATCATTTATTATGCAGGATCTTACGGAGAAGAATACCCACCTATTCCAGGAGCTCCAAGAGTGCAAGGCCCAACTTGAGGCCGCACTAGCCACCACAGGGGGAGCCACGGAGACCCCTGCTGGTAATACGTACTTCGAAAAGATACGTAGTTAACAAATTGCGGCGTGTGCGTAAATCTGACAATAATATTGCAGAGGGCGCCGGACTAGATCCGCACAAGCAACAGCTACTGCGTGAGCTAAAGGCCGGCGAGAGGGTGCTTATGAAGGTGCAGCAGGAGAGAAACAAGCTCCAGGATGCCCACACCCAGCTAGGAGAAGAGCTGAAAGGTGTTCGGGCCCAGCTTTCTGGCTCAGTGAACGAGAATCAGCGGCTTCGTCGCGGCATTTATAGTAAGTGCTTGAGCAAATTCCTTTGAAAAGAAGAATTCGGCAAGGAAGTCGATTGACAGAAATGTGTCTTTAGGTGTGCTCACAGGTCGCCCTGCGGAGGAAATGCCTGGTTCAACGGGTGACCAACTTCCCGAGCTGGTGCAACTGCTCGAACGTGTTTGGCAGGCGATGAGTGGCGTCGTTCAGGCTTTATGGCCTGCCGTCTCCCTACCCGAGGGCCTTGGAGGGCTTGCTGAGAAGCTTCAGGGAGCACGGCGACGCCTCCGTATGTGGAAAATATCGGCCTGCCGTCAAGGCGCCAGGGAGGCCTGGGCCATGGTGAAGACGCGGTACCCAAAGGCTGACCCAAACCACATGGCCGAGGTCGGACCTGCGGGGCCTGATGGGAAGGAGATCCCTGTGAGCTTGATGTATGGCCAAGTAGAACTGGCTGCAAAATATTCCCAACAGGACTGTAAATTAGACAGCCTGTTAGATGGGATTGAAGAGGAGTACAATCAGTCAGTTTGACAATGTAATTTGAAACGACATGTAAAATGCCTTCTAGCCGGATTGTAGATCGTTTGTCTTTGCGGACCTTTTCGCTTCAACCTCGGGACCCAACAATCCGGAGTGTGTCCTAATACCCTTACAGTTATAGAAGAACCAGGGCATGCATGGAGACAAGGCGTTGGGGTCATAATTGCTTTATCAGACAAGTGCCCAACTAGCTATGTTATATTACATGGTTAGTAAGAAACATCTTCCAGGGAGAATAGTTCCGTTAAGGGTTCCTTTCCCTGGGAGGCATGCCCTAAAGTGCATGTCCGGTCTGCGAAAATAGCAGAAAAAGCATCTGGGGGCAAATAAATAAGTAAATAATAAATCATCTTTCAAGTCACCGACCGAATATTCTCTTAAGAACGCTAGCTTTCGGCTTCACCCAGTCTGAGGTACACATCTGGCTGACCCGGCAGTAACAATCACAGAGGTGCTCCCTTTACCTCCTAGCCGAACAATCGGGAACGTAGGGGTAAGCACAGGAGCCAGGCAACCCAGCTTGGCCAAAACTTAAGTCATATCGATGCATATAATGGTGAATAAAAGGTACATCCAGAAGTATGACACATGTGTTGGGCATGAAGCCCGTATAAATAAGCTTCTGTTAAAGAAGCCCCCAGGTATAATGAGTGCTAGGAGCACATCAAGTGTGTGCGAACAGTGCACAGATCAGCCTATCAAAGGTATTGAGAAAAAAAGAAAGGTGGGAAGAAGGAGGGGGAAAAGAGACAGTGAAAATGTAAAAAGGGGGGACGAAGGAGTGAGACGAACTCTGAGTCCGGCGTTAGGCGTAGAATCTTCGGAGACGGGCTGCGTTCCATGGGCTCGGCTCGAGTCGGTTGTCAGATGCGTTACGTAGACGGTATGCTCCGCCGGTCAGGACTTGGTCGATGATGAAGGGACCTTCCGACTTGGGCTTAAGTTTGTCCTTTTTCTTGCCCGGCAGGCGTAGAACGAGTTCGCCAACATTGTAAGCTTTGGCCCGTACTTCTCTGCTTTGATATCTTCGAGCCTGCTGTTGATAAAATGTGGAGCGAGCTTTTGCTACGTCCCGCTCCTCCTTTAAGGCGTCCAAAATGTCCTGCCGATCCAGCTCGGCTTCTCTTTCTTTGTACATGCGCACGCGAGGTGAGTCATGAATTATATCGCAGGACAGAACTGCATCTGCGCCGTACACCATAAAAAATGGTGTGAATCCGGTAGTTCGGTTTGGCGTGGTCCGCAGCCCCCAGAGTACGGAGTCAATCTCTTCTACCCAGTTCGTGTTAGATTCCTTGAGGGACCGCACTAGTCTGGGTTTGATGCCGCTCATGATTAGACCATTTGCTCGCTCGACTTGACCGTTAGTTTGGGGGTGATAGACTGAAGCGTAGTCGAGCTTGATGCCCATATTTTTGCACCAGAGTTTAACCTCGTCGGCCGTGAAATTCGTGCCGTTATCAGTGATGATGTTGTGGGGGACGCCAAAACGGTGTACTACCCCAGATATGAAATCTATCACAGGTCCGGATTCTGCCGTTTTAACCGGCTTGGCTTCAATCCATTTGGTGAATTTGTCCACCATGACCAATAAGTATTTGTGCTTGTGGGTTCCCCCTTTAAGGGGTCCAACCATGTCAAGCCCCCAGACCGCGAACGGCCAGGTGATAGGTATAGTTTTGAGGGCGGTGGGTGGCATGTGGCTCTGATTAGCAAAGAGCTGGCAACCGACGCATCGTTGGACTAAGTCCTGAGCATCTGCCCGTGCTGTTGGCCAATAAAATCCTGTACGGAAGGCCTTGCCTACAAGGGCCCGGGCTGCAGCGTGATGCCCGCCGAGTCCGGCGTGAATTTCAGCCAGGAGATTTCGCCCTTCCTCTTTGGAGATACACCTTTGAAGGACTCCGGTTGTGCTTTTCTTATAAAGTTCTCCCTCATGGACCTTGTAGGCTTTAGATCGCCGAACTATGCAGCGGGCCTCATTTTGGTCTTCGGGAAGTTCCTGCCTAATTAAGTAGGCTAGGAATGGTTCCGTCCACGGGGCAATTACCACCATTATTTCGTGGGCTGAAGGTGTTATTTCATTTGCTGAGCCGCCGATTGTGTCAGAATTGTCTAAGTTAGGTGCTGCAGCTGGCTCCGGATTGTTATTTCCGGACTCCTCTTCCCATAATATGGATGGCTTAAAGAGCCGTTCCAAGAAGATGTTTGGAGGGACGGCGTCGCGTTTTGCGCCGATGCGTGCTAACACGTCTGCTGCCTGGTTATTATCCCGGGCTACATGGTGGAATTCGAGTCCTTCGAACCGAGCTGACATTTTTAGGACGGCGTTACGGTAAGCTGCCATTTTCGGATCTTTGGCGTCAAAGTCTCCATTTACTTGAGAAATTGCGAGGTTTGAATCCCCGCGCACCTCTAGGCATTGAATGCCCATGGAGATTGCCATCCGGAGGCCGTGTAGAAGGGCCTCGTATTCGGCTGCGTTGTTGGAGTCCATGTACATTATTTGGAGTACGTATTGGACTGTGTCTCCAGTTGGGGACGTCAAGACGACGCCAGCCCCCAAGCCAGCCAACATTTTGGATCCGTCGAAATGCATGATCAAATTGGAGTACGCACCGTACTCTTTAGGGAGTTCGGCTTCGGTCCATTCGGTGACGAAGTCAGACAGGACTTGCGACTTTATAGCTCGCCGTGGTTTGTAGGTTATGTCAAATGGTAAGAGCTCAATGGCCCATTTTGCAATCCTGCCCGTTGCGTCGCGATTGTTTATAATATCGTTGAGAGGTACCTCGGAGGCCACCGTTATGGAACACTCTTGAAAGTAGCGTCGCAGCTTCCGGGATGCCATGAACACCGCATACGCTATCTTTTGATAATGTGGGCACCGGGACTTGCATGGAGTTAAGACAGTGGATACGTAGTACACTGGTTTTTGAAGAGGGAATCTGTGCCCTTCTGTTTCTCATTCGACGACGAGTACCGCGCTGACAACTTGATGTGTTGCTGCGATATATAATAACATAGGTTCGCCCAGGTTGGGCGCGGCCAGGACTAGATTTGTTGCCAGTATGGCCTTGATTTCTTCGAGTCCGGCCGTGGCGGCATCCATCCATTCGAAGTGTTCGGTGCGTCGGAGGAGGCGATAGAGGGGCAGAGCCTTTTCTCCCAAACGAGAGATGAAGCGGCTTAGAGCCGCTACGCACCCAGTTAGTTTTTGTATTTGCTTGAGGTCTTTGGGGATATCCAATTGTGACAGAGCTCGGATCTTGGCTGGGTTTGCTTCAATTCCTCTACCGGATACAATGAAGCCCAAAAGCTTTCCGGCTAGTACTCCGAAGACACATTTTTCCGGGTTGAGCTTAATGTCGTATGCTCGGAGGTTGTCAAATGTCACCCTCAAGTCGTCTACTAGAGTTTCAACGTGTTTGGTCTTGACGACCACATCGTTTACGTATGCCTCTACTGTTTTGCCTATCTGGGTACCCAGACATGTCTGAATCATTCGCTGATAAGTTGCGCCGGCGTTTTTGAGTCCGAAGGGCATTGTGTTGAAGCAGAATGGCCCATATGGAGTAATGAATGTCGTTGCGGCCTGGTCTTTTTCCGCCATCTTGATTTGATGGTATCCGGAGTATGCATCGAGGAAGCACAATGAATCGTGCCCTGCGGTAGCATCGATGATTTGGTCGATGCGAGGGAGAGGGAAAGGGTCCTTTGGACAGGCCTTGTCAAGGTCTTTGAAATCGACGCAGAGGCGCCAGGATTTGTCCTTTTTTGGTACCATTACTAGGTTGGCTAGCCAGTCCGGATGTTTGATATCTCTGATGAATCCGGCTTCTAAGAGCTTGGCTAGCTCCTCTCCCATTGCCTGTCTTTTGGGTTCGGAAAATCGCCGAAGAGCTTGTTTGACTGGCTTGAATCCTTTTAGGATATTTAGGCTGTGCTCTGCCAGCCTACGTGGGATTCCTGGCATGTCTGAAGGGTGCCAGGAAAAAATGTCCCAATTTTCCCGAAGGAATTCTTGTAGTGCGGCTTCTACATCAGGATTTAATTGTGCCCCAATGGATGTCGTCTTTGTGGGGTCCGTTGGATGGACCTGAAATTTGACTATTTTGTCTGCTGGTTTAAAAGAGGTGGACTTGGACCTCTTATCGAGTATCACTTCGTCCCTGTCCACCGTGGAGCGCAGCGCAGTTAGTTCCTCTGCCGCTAAGGCTTCGGATAATGCCTCTAGGGCCAGTGCGGCTGTCTTGTTTTCAGCGCGGAGCGCTGTATCTGGATCACTGGCGAGAGTGATTATTCCATTGGGTCCGGGCATTTTGAGCTTCATGTACCCATAATGGGGTATAGCTTGGAAGATTGTGAATGCCTCTCGCCCTAACAAAGCGTGATATCCGCTGCCGAATGGGGCCACTTGGAACGTGACCTCTTCGGACCTATAATTGTCCGGCGAGCCGAACACTACATCTAGTGTGATTTTTCCTGTGGAGCGTACTTCTCGACTAGTGATTATTCCCCTAAAGGTTGTGCTGCTTCGCTCAATGCGGTTCCAGTCAATTTCCATTTTTTGAAGGGTTCCCTCGTAGATGAGGTTTAATCCGCTGCCGCCATCCATGAGTACCTTGGTAAGACGAAAGCCGTCCACTATCGGACTGAGGACCAATGCGGCTGGTGCTCTAGCTATTCGGAATTTAGGTTCGTCGCTGGCATTGAAGGTGGTAGCCGTGTCGCTCCATGGATTTGTTGTTGCTACTTGGCAGACTTCGGCAAGGCTGCGGATTGTTCGTTTCCGCATGTTATTTGATGCGAAAGTCTCGAAGACTGTTAATACCGTACTGGTGCTGCTGGGCTGGTTTCCCGGGGCTAAAAAGCCTTCGCCACTTTTGGCCACCTGCCGTAGTATCCAACATGCTCGAAGGCTATGTGTTGGAGTGGCGCCCTCCGTACAGTGGATTTTGCAGGGTCCGTTGAGCCATCCCTCCAGTACGGTTCCATACCCTTTAGGGGTTTTTTGCTTTTTGGTTTTTAACCCAGGTGCTTGAGTATGACGCACCCTTTTATTTCGGACTGGGGTTGTATTCAGGGCCGGATTGTCCCAAAACCTAGTTTCGGTTTTCCAGGCACTTTCCATCGCGCAGTATTTCTGTACAATGGTCGCTAGGTCGGCGAAGCGTGTAACTTCGCGACGACTGATGGCGTTTATGATTCCCTTGTCCGTGCAATTGCTGCAGAAGATTGAGATCGCGCGTTCTTCACGGCAGTCCTTTATCCTGTTCATAACCAGGAGGAATCTGGCCCAGTAATGATGTACTGTTTCATTGGGCTCTTGCCGTATTTGAGATAGATCGCTTATGTTTGGGTGGGCGGGTGGAATCAAGTTCGGAGCCCCGCCCGATCTGAGGCTCAAAGGCCAAGAAGCTTCCGAATTCGGAAGCTTGATTCGCTGGACGCTTTCCAACAAATCTGGTCTGGTGCCTGACTTTAGGTTCAGTATTTGATTAGTGTCCGTCCCTCCGCAGGAATCTGGTATGGAGGGATCGGGAATCCGGACGTAGTTGGTTTTTAACATAGAAGAAGAGTCGCCGCATTGTTCCTCTACCACGACAACGTGGTGGGTAACCTGGGGAGAATTAATTTCTCTCAGATCGGTTTTAAGCCCAATCTGATCATAGTCGGTAGCGACTCCCAGGGCGGCGATGTGATCCAAGAGCTCGTTTACGGAGGAGAGCTCAATCGGATCTAGCTGCTCGGCAAATTCCGAGCGGACGCGAAGATCGCTTTTAATGACCTGAGAGGTCATTGTCGGAGCGGTGGCCGAACAGGCGGTCATGAGAAAACCGCCTAGCCGGATAGTCTGGCCGGCGGCCAAAGCCCCCTTGACGACGGTGCCGTCTTTGAAGACGGGAAAAGGCATCCTTTTTGATGGTGACGGCACAGAGGAACTCTCAATGAAAGCACCAATGTCGATGTCAAAACCGGCGGATCGCGGGTAGGGGGTCCCGAACTGTGCGTCTAGGCGGATGGTAACAGGAGACAAGGGACATGATGTTTTACCCAGGTTCGGGCCCTCTTGATGGAGGTAAAACCCTATGTCCTGCTTGATTAATATTGATGATGTGTGTTACAAGAGTGGATCTACCACGAGATCAAGGAGGATAAACCCTAGAAGCTAGCCTATGGTATGATTGTTGTTCGTCCTATGGACTAAAGCCATCCGGTTTATATAGACACCGGAGAGGGCTAGGGTTATACAGAGTCGGTTACAATGGTAGGAAATCTACATATCTGTATCGCCAAGCTTGCCTTCCACGCCAAGGAAAGTCCCATCCGGACACGGGACGAAGTCTTCAATCTTGTATCTTCATAGTCTGGGAGTCCGGCCGATGATGATAGTTCGGCTATCCGGACACCCCTAGTCCGGAACTCCCTCGGATGGGCTTCCTCAAAATGCCCTAGGTCTTCGTGAGCAAGCAAGTTGGATTCACACCCACTTAGTTTCTTTTTGAGCCTTCATACACTTATAGCTCTAGTGCATCCGTTGCATGGCAATCCCTACTCACTCACATTGATATCTATTGATGGGCATCTCCATAGCCCTTTGATATGCCTAGTTGATGTGAGACTATCTTCTCCTTTTTGTCTTCTCCACAACCACCATTCTATTCCACCTATAGTGTTATGTCCATGGCTCACGCTCATGTATTGCATGAAGATTGAAAAAGGTTGAAAATACTAAAGTATGAAACAATTGCTTGCCTGAAACCAGGGTTGTGCATGATCTAAATATTTTGTGAGATGAAGATAGAGCATAGCCAGACTATATGATTTTGTAGGGATAACTTTCTTTGGCCATGTTATTTTGAGAAGACATGATTGCTTTGTTAGTATGCTTGAAGTATTGTGTTTTTATGTCAATATTAAACTTTCGTCTTGAATCTTTCAGATCTGAACATTCATGCCACAATAAAGAAAATTACATGGATAAATATGTTAGGTAGCATTCCACATCAAAAATTCTATTTTTATCATTTACCTACTTGAGGACGAGCAGGAATTAAGCTTGGGGATGCTTGATACGTCTCCAACGTACCTATAATTTTTTATTGTTCCATGCTATTATATTATCTGTTTTGGATGTTTAATGGGCTTTAATATGCTATTTTATATTATTTTTGGGACTAACCTATTAACCGAGGGACTAGTGCCAATTTCTGTTTTTTTGCCTATTTTAGAGTTTTGCAGAAAAGGAATACCAAACGGAGTCCAAACGGAATGAAACCTTCGCAATGATCTTTCTTGGACCGAAAGCAAACCAGAAGACTTGGAGATGAAGTTGGAGACAGAATGAGGAAGCCACGAGGCGGAAGGGCGCGCCCAGGGGGTGGGCGCGCCCCCACCCTCGTGGGCCCCTCGTAGCTCCCCTGACCTAGTTATTTCGCCTATATATACTCTTATACCCTAAAAACATGAGGGGGAGCCACGAAACCACTTTTCCACCGCCACAACCTTCTGTACCCGTGAGATCCCATCTTGGGGCCTTTTTCGGCGATGTGCCGGAGGGGGATTCGATCACAGAGGGCTTCTACATCAACACCATTACCTCTCCAATGAAGCGTGAATAGTTTACCACAGACCTTTGGGTCCATAGTTATTAGCTAGATGGCTTCCTCTCTCTCTCTTTGATTCTCAATACCAACTTCTCCTCGATGTTCTTGGAGATCTATTCGACGTAATACTCTTCTGCGGTGTGTTTGCCGAGATCCGACGAATTGTGGATTTATGGTCAAGATTATCTATGAATATTATTTGGTTCTTCTCTGAATTCTTATATGCATGATTTGATATCTTTGCAAGTCTCTTTGAGTTATCGGTTAAGTTTGGCCTACTAGATTGATCTTTCTTGCAATGGGAGAAGTTCTTAGCTTTTGGTTCAATCTTGTGGTGTCCTTTCCCAGTGATGGTAGGGGCAGCAATTCACGTATTGTATTGTTGCCATTGAGGATAACAAGATGGGGTTTTCATCATATTGCTTGAGTTAATTCCTCTACATCATGTCATCTTGCTTAATGTGTTACTCCGTTCTTTATGAACTTAATACTCTAGATGCATGCTGGATACCGGTCGATGTGTGGAGTAATAGTAGTAGATGCAGGCAGAAGTCGGTCTACTTGACACTGACGTGATGCCTATGTTCATGATCATTGCCTTAGATGTAATCATAATTATGCTCTTTTCTATCAATTGCTCGGCAGTAATTTGTTCAACCACCATAATATATGCTATCTTGAGAGAAGCCACTAGTGAAACCTATGGCCCCCGGGTCTCTTTTCCATATTATTGAATCTCGTGCTAGTTTTCGATCTACTATTTTGCAATCTTTACTTTCCAATCTATAAACCAAAAATATTTACTTTATCATTTATCTATCTCTATCAGATCTCACTTTTGCGAGTGACCATGAAGGGATTAAGAACCCCTTTATCACGTTGGTTGCAAGTTCTTGATTGTTTGTGCAGGTATTCAATGACTTGCACGTCGTCTCCTACTGGATTGATACCTTGGTTCTCAAAGCTGAGGGAAATACTTACACTACTTTGTTGCATCACCCTTTCCTCTTGAAGGGAAACCAACGCAAGCTCAAGAGGTAGCAGATGTCATGTTACTTGACCATGACAAACCTATGAACTATGAAGAAGCTATGATGAGCCCAGATTCCAATAAATGACTTGAGGCTATGAAATCTGAGATAGGATCCATGTATAAAGAAGAAAGTACGGACTTTGGTGGATTTTCCCAATGATCGGCAATCCATAGAGAATAAATGGATCTTCAAGAAGAAGACTGGCGCTGATGGTAATGTTACTGTCTGCAAAGCTCTACGTGTCGCAAAGAGGTTTCTCGACCGTAGCGATGCTTAAGTCTGTCCGAATCATGTTAGCAATTGCCGCATTTTATGAAATCTAGCAAATGGATATCAAAATTGCATTCCTTAATGGATTTATTAAAGAAGAGTTGTATATGATACAACCAGAAGGTTTTGTCAATCCTAAAGGTGCTAACAAAATGTGCAAGCTCATGCGATCCATGTATGGACTGGTGCAAGCATCTCAGAGTAGGAATATACGCTTTGATAAGTTGATCAAAGCATATAGTTTTATACAGACTTGCGGTGAAGCATGTATTTACAAGAAAGTGAGTGGGAGCTCTACAGCCTTTCTGATAAGTATATATGAATGACATATTGTTGATCGGAAATGATGTAGAATTTTCTGGAAAGCATAAAGGAGTGTTTGAAAGGAGTTTTTCAAAGAAAGTCCTCGGTGAAGCTGCTTACATATTTGGCATCAAGATCTATAGAGATAGATCAAGACGCTTGATAAGATTTTCAACAAGTACAACCTTGACAAGATTTTGAAGTAGTTCAAAATGTAACAGTCAAAGAAGGAGTTCTTGCATGTACTATCACAAGGTGTAAAGTTGAGTAAAACTCAAAACCCGACCACAATAGAAAATATAAAGAGAATGAAAGTCATTCCCTATGCCTCAGCCATAGGTTCTATAAAATATGTTATGTTGTGTACCAGACTTATTGTGTACCTTATCATGAGTTTGGCAAGGGGGTATGATAGTGATTCAGGAGTGGATCAGTGGATAGTGGTCAAAGTTATCCTTAGTTACGTAAGAGGACTAAGGAAATATTTGTTGGTTATGGAGGTGATAAAGAGTTCATCGTAAAGAGTTATGTCAACGCAAGCTTTTACACCGATCCGGATGACTCTGAGTCTCAATCTGGATACATATTGAAAGTGGGAGCAATTAGCTAGAGTAGCTCCATGCAGAATATTGTAGACACAGAAAATTTGCAAAATACATATGGCTCTGAATGTGGCAGATTTGTTGATTAAACATCTCACACAAGCAAAACATGACCGCACCTTAGTACTCTTTGGGTGTTAATCACATAGCAATGTGAACTAGATTATTAACTCTAGTAAACCCTATGAGTGTTGGTCACATGGCGATGTGAACTATGGGGTGTTAATCACATACAGATGTGAACTATTGGTGTTAAATCACATGGTGATGTGAACTAGATTATTGACTCTAGTGCAAGTGGGAGACTGAAGGAAATATGCCCTAAAGGCTATAATAAAGTTGTTATTTTATATTTTCTTATATCATGATAAATGTCTATTATTCATGCTAGAATTGTATTAACCGGAAACATGATACATGTGTGAATACATAGACAAAACACCGTGTCCCTAGTATGCCTCTACTAGACTAGCTCGTTAATCAAAGATGGTTAAGTCTCCTAGCCATGGACATGTGTTGTCATTTGATAAACGAGATCACATCATTAGGAGAATGATGTGACGGACAAGACCCATCTGTTATCTTAGCATAATGATCGTTCAGTTTTATTGCTACTGCTTTCTTCATGTCAAATACATATTCCTTCGACTATGAGATTATGCAACTCCCAGACACCGGAGGAATGCCTTGTGTGCTATCAAACATCACAACGTAACTGGGTGATTATAAAGATGCTCTACAGGTATCTCCAAAGGTGTTTGTTGGGTTGGCTTAGATTGAGGTTAGGATTTGTCACTTTGAGTGTCGGAGAGGTATCTTCGGGCCCTCTCGGTAATACACATCATATGAAGCCTTGCAAGCAATCTGACTAATGAGTTAGTTGCGGGATGATGCATTACGGAATGAGTAAAGAGACTTTCCAGTAACGAGATTGAACTAGGTATGAAGATACCGACGATCGAATCTTGGGCAAGTAACATATCGATGACAAAGGGAATAACGTATGTTGACATTGCGGTTCGACCGATAAAGATCTTCGTAGAATATGTGGGAACCAATATGAGCATCCAGGTTCCGCTATTGGTTATTGACCGGAGAGGTGTCTCGGTCATGTCTACATAGTTCTCGAACCCGTAGGGTCCGCACGCTTAACGTTCGATAACGATATGTATTATATGAGTTATGTGTTTTAGTTACCGAAGGTTGTTCGGAGTCCCGGATGAGATCATGGACATGAAGAGGAGTCTTGAAATGGTCGAGAGGTAAAGATTGATATATTGGAAGGTAGTTTTCGGACACCAGAAGGGTTCCGGAGTGTATCGGGTACATACCGGAGTACTGGAGGGGTTACCAAAACCCCCCGGTGGAAGATACGGGCCATAGGAGGGAGGCTAACCAGCCCACAAGGGGCTGGTGCACCCCCCACAAGGTAGAAGGCCGAATTGGACTAGCGAAGGGGGTGGCGCCCCCCTTTCCTTCTCCCTCTCCCTCTCCTTCCCCCTTTCCCTCTCCGGTAGAAGGAAAAGGGGGGCCGAATCCCAATAGGAGTCCTAGTAGGACTTCTCCTCCCTTGGCGTGCCCCTTGTGGCCGGCCTCCTCCCCTCCTCCTTTATATACGGGGGCAAGGGGTCACTCCAAAGGACATCAACTGTTTAGCCGTGTGCGGTGCCCCCCTCCATCGTTTACTCCTCCGGTCATATCATTGTAGTGCTTAGGCGAAGCCCTGCGCGGATCACTTCACAAACACCGTCATCACGCCGTCGTGCTGACGGAACTCATCGACTCCATCGACACTCTGCTGGATCAAGAGTTCGAGGGACGTCATCGAGATGAACGTGTGCATAACTCGGAGGTGTCGTACGTTCGGTACTTGATTGGTTGATTCGAGAAGACGTTCGACTACATCAGCCGCGTTAAGTTAACGCTTCCGCTTTCGGTCTACGAGGGTACGTGGACACACTCTCCCCTCTTGTTGCAATGCATCTCCTAGATAGATCTTGTGTGAACGTAGGATTTTTTTTAAATTGCATGATACGTTTCCCAACAGAAATACGAGGCTATAAGTAATCATGCATATAAGAGATCAAAAGAGTGAAATAACTTTCATGGATAAAAACATAGATCTGATCATAAACTCAAAGTTCATCGGATCCCAACAAACACACCGCAGAAAAGAGTTACATCAAATAAATCTCCAAGAGACCATTGTATTGAGAATCAAAAGAGAGAGAGGAAGCCATCTAGCTACTAACTACGGACCCATAGGTCTACAATGGACTACTCACGCATCATCGGAGAGGCACCAATGAGGATGATGAACCCCTCCGTGATGGTGTCTAGATAGTTTCTAGAACTTGTAGCGGCTAGAATTGTTTTTTGTTGATTCCCCTAGGGTTTCTGGAATATTGGGGTATTTATAGAGCAAAGAGGCGGTGCGGGAGGCCACCGAGGTGGGCACAACCCACCAGGGCACGCTTGGGCCCCCCAGGTGCAGCCAGGTGGGTTGTGCCCCCCTCGGGGCACCCCTCGGGTACTTATTGGCCCATCTTGTGTCTTCTGGTCCAGAAAAAATCTCTAAAAAGTTTCGCTGCGTTTGGACTCTGTTTGGTATTAATTTTCTGTGAAGTAAAAACAAGCAAAAAACAGTAACTGGCACTGGGCACTATGTCAATAGGTTAGTCCCAGAAAATGATATAAAGTTGCTATAAAATGATTGTAAAATATCCAAGAATGATAATATAACAGCATGGAATAATAAAAAATTATAGATACGTTGGAGACGTATCAATGGTGCTATACATATGGCTACTGGAGCGGCTGGTTCAGGTATTGTGGGGCATATGATTGGATACTTTTGCCAAAGTATCTAATATGAGAAAAACCTTGAATGCGGGTTTTTTGATAGTACTGGAAGAACCTTTTTTTCCTTTGTCCGAGCCATAACATCCAGGCATATTAAACCGGCACATAAAAGTAACATCGAGGTATTTGTGATCTTAGCTTGCTCCAGCATATGGCAGATTGAAGCAACATCTCGAGGGTAAGCATCAAAAAGTAGCAAGCACACTTAGTTCTGCAAGGATTCAAGAAAATACGCAATGTTAATTAAAGTGTATGACACAACTCTAAAACATATTTCAACAATGGTATTTTTACCTAATCTATGGCTTTTGCATGATCGAATGCACACTGTAACTCCCAAGCAGGTGGAGCACCCGTCTTGTCAATGATGGTTGTATCAATGTTAGGATGAGATAGCAATATTGCAACAATATTTGGCAGCACATCGCAATTGTATAATGCAATAATGTTTTCCTGTTGTTGTGTCTGATGTTGATCAGGCTGCGGAACTAGTGAGTTTCAATAATGAACTTCACGAAATTTGTCCGCTCATAGATCACAATTTCACGTGGACTCATTTACCATGTGGTTGCTTGCCATCATGGAGCATCTGGACAACATGCAAGTAGTTCAGTAGCCACCACAGTGTTTCCTCTAGAAGCTGCTGAACTTAGAAGTGTCAGACCTCATGTTGAATTCGTAGCAAGACATAGATCATGTTCCAGAAATACTTGGAGCACCTCAATTTTCCTAGTGAGACCAACCATCCTCACTAGAGATATCTCTAGATCATTGTCTTATTTTGCCATTCTTGCTCGCTTTTCCATAAATGTTTTACATCATGACTTGTTTCGACGTAAAACAAATATTTTTATACTAAACTTTTTTACTTATTTTAAACTAAGTGTAGAATATTACAATTTTATTAATATAATTTCCTTTTACTTAACCAAATAATGATGTTTGCAAATAATAGTTATACTATTCATTGTCATACAGTAGTAATGTACATTATTGAAAATTTTAATTTTGCAAAATTTTAATTGTATTATGTACCAAAAAATCTCTTTCTTTGAATGAATTCTCTAATATTGCACAATGAGTATAGTGTATATACATATATTTTCATACTGCCCATCTCTCGAATATATACAAAGCCCGTCTATTCTGCTAATATATACACTGTCCGTCTCTCGAATATATACACTGCCCGTCTCTTTCTTTGAATGAATTCTCTAATGTTTGCAAACAATGAATTCTCTAATATATACACAGCCCGTCTATTCTGTTAATATTAGCAGAATAACTATTTTGATAATACTTCCGCACTGCACGCTCAACGCAAGTGCACGTCATTTTTAAACCAAGTGTGCTGCACAACTCAATCGAGTGAACTTCGTGTCGAAAAAAATTGCACGCGTTGTTTTTTGGTACTGTTTTCGCTCTAGTTTTTTAACCGCTCATCGGAATGACGCATATAATATATCGTTGGAAAGCTATGGATTAGGCGCAACTTCTCCATGTTGAACACTTTTCGAGATTTCTCACGGTTTAAGAGCAGTTTTGAAAATGGTGCGGTGGATGACGAGTGGCAGTGAGCGTTTTTTCGAATTTTTTTCTAAACTGATTGTCGGAATGAAGCAAATGATACGTCGTTGAATAGATATCGTCGAGGCGCATCTTTTTTATGTAAAACACTCTCTCCGATTCCTTACCGTTTAAGAGCAGTTTCAAATTTACTAAATCGCGGAATTATGTTTTTTTTTAAATTCATTTTTCGGTACTGTTTTCACTTTTGTTTTTGAACCATTTGTCGAAATGAGGCGTGTAATACGTCGTTGGAAAGCTATGGATAAGACGCAACTTTCATATGTAGAACTTGTTTTCAGATTCCTTACGAGCTTAAATTAATTCTGAAAACAATGCGGCTGCCCGTGAGTAACAGCGAACGTATTTTCGTAAATTTGTTCAAACCATTCATCGGAATGATGTAAATGATATGCCGTTGGAAAGGTATCGACGAGGCGCAACTTTTGCATGTAGAACACTCTCTCTAAATCATTATGGTTTAAGAGCAGTTTCCAAATTACTGAAATGCGGACACTCTGTTTTTCACGACACCAAAATCGACGAGACGCACTGCATCGGACATAAAACTGCACTGCTTCAATCTAAATACCGCACTGCACTTGCATGATTTTTTAAATGCATTTTTATTTTAAAATGTGTGTACTGAAAAAGTTCTTTGTGTTGGACTTTTTTTGTAGACTAAAGTGCACTGCATTTTTGCATGTTTTTAAATGCACTTTGTTTGAAATGGACTCTACTGAAGATTCCTTTGTAGTGGATTTTTTTCAAGACCAAAGTGCACCGCATTTGCATGATTTCTTAAATATTTTTTTTAAATGTGTGCACTGAGAAGTCCTTCGTGGTGGATATTTTTTGTAGACCAAAGTGCACTGCATTTTTGCATGTTTTTAAATGCATTTTGTTTTAAAATATGTGTAGTGAAAAGTCCTTTGTGGTGGACTTTTTTGTAGACCAAAGTGCACTGCAGTTTTGCATGTTTTAAATGCATTTTTGTTTTGAAGTGTGTACTGAAAGGTCCTTCGTGGTGGACTTTTTTGTAGACCAAAATGCACTGCATTTTTGCATGTTTTTAAATGCATTTTGTTTTAGAATGTGTGTAGTGAAAAGTCCTTCGTGGTGGACTTTTTTGTAGACCAAAGTGCACTGCAGTGTTGCATGTTTTTAAATGCATTTTTGTTTTGAAATGTGTGTACTGAAAAGTCATTCGTGGTGGACTTTTTGTAGACCAAAGTGCACTCCAGTGTTGCATGTTTTTAAATGCATTTTGTTTGAAATCTGAAGAGTCCTTCGTAGTGGAAATTTTTCAAGACCAAAGTGCACCACATTTTCTTCCTGGTTTTTTACTGCACTATGGCAACAGAGAAAAAACTTGAAATTTTTTGCTGCCTTTTTGGCAACAAGAGAATTGCATTTTTTTTCAGTTTCCATATCTGCAGACAACTCAAATCTAGACTGCACGGTGCCGCTTACACTCACGCAATGCACTGCACGGCCAAAATCAACAGCAAAAAAAACTGAAAATAACACACACAAAATTTATGAGCTCCAAGCCCAGCGACCTGCTGCTCGTCCTTGATCTCATGGCGACAGAGGACACAAGTGCTCAGGGCGGCGGCCTTGCTGGAAGGCAACAGTCCAAGAAAAATCCTATGTTATGGCTCTTCATACTGCACCTATCCTGCAACCGAACCACGTGAAGATCCCGAGCGAACTGCTCTCTCTAGTCGGAGGCATGGTGTGCTGGAGAAGGTCAAGCTGGCGCGAGGTGGAGCTCCTCGACGCACGCCAGATCCGCGAGCACTGCACGCCGGCATCCCACGGAAACCACAACGAGCAGAAAGGCGTGATCCCATAGCCGGTCCTCACGCACAGCTCCCGCGCGGGGACATGCCGTCGGGGGTGGAGTGCGCATGCGCCAGTGTGCACTGCGACCAAGAAGGGCTAAGGGGGCAGGCTGGATCCGTGGATGAAGAAGGTTGGGGAGGCCGGTGCCACGTTCCTCACGCACATCCCATGTAGATCAGGGGGAGCGGAAACCGTCGGCTTGTCGGACGCGGTGGGCAGGCCGAATCCCATCTAACGTCGGGTCGGGGGAGGGTGGATTGAAGGAATAGTGGCACCGCCGCCTGCGCACAACGCCGTGGGTGGCGGAGAGGAGGCGCGCCGTTCGGCGGCGTCGTGGCGCTGGCCATCTAGTGCAGCGGCACTGGTGCGGCCAGTGGATAGGGAGGAGGCTGGAGGGGAGGCGCCGGTCGGGAGGTGGGGATGGGGGCGGCGCAATGGGAAGAAGGTTGGAGGGGGGCGGCGCCAGGGAAGGAGGCTGGAGGGGACGGCGCCGGGGGAGGAGACGAAGGTAGTTGGTCGTGGGGAATTGGGGGAGGCGTCGGTTGGGAAGGAAGCGAGACTGAGAGGTGGTCGAGTGGTGGACGTGGGACGGGTTTTTTTCTCTATTTGTGTCGTTCGAGTCGGGTAGGTGTGGGATGGGTCAGATGTTAGCAGAATAAGATTTAGTGTTAGCAGAATAAGGTCTTAAGAGGTGTTATCACAATGGACCCACTCTATATATATATGACAGCATTATTTTAATCTCATAATTAGAATAATTAGAATAGTTATTTGAATCACGTCGCGCCCTATGTGTAGAAGCGGAGGAGGTGTTCCCGAACTCAGAACCTGTAAAGAAAAAAGGAGAAAGAAAAGCCCACCCCACGACCGACGACCGCCGACCGCTCCTCCTCCCACCTTCCCCGATCCCCAACCTCCCTGGATCCCATCGCCGGTGACCGCCTGACCTCCGCCGCCGCACGCCTGGCTTCTCCTCCTTCCGTCTCCTTGCCCGTGTCCAGCGTGCACCGCCGGCCCTCCCATGGCGCTATCGCCGCGGCCACCCACTTCTCCTACCTCCCCACGGCGAGGTGTGCCTCCACCGCCGCCGTGACCCGAGCCGTGCATCTCCGGCGTGACACCTCCCCACCACCGCTGCTACCCCATCCCGCCCCTACCCCCTCCTCCGTCGCCGCCTGCCGGGCGGACCTCGATTTCCCTACAGGAGGAAGGGGTTCTCGCCGGCTACGTGGGAGAAGGCCAGGGAGACGCGCGGGTCATGCGGGCGCCGGTGTTGCGTAGCAGTAGGGCGCCGCCATCGAATTTTTCAAGGAGATGCGGCCCCTTCCCCATCCAACTGCGACCATGGCGCTGTCCAACCTCGTCTGTGCGCGTAGTCCATCCTTGTTCACTCGCTCGCCAGCAGAAGTGAGACCCCCCTGCCCCCCCTGCCTCCTTCTCCACCTCATGTGCTCCTTCAGGACGCGGCACTGATAGCAAATGTCACGGCGTACGTCCAGTTCACTCAAGGGGGCTCTCTCTGCTTCTCCGTTGTCCTTAATGGACCACTGACCCAAACCCAGCGCGCTTCTGGATGTTGCCTCGGGGAAGAGCAAGTTCCAAATGTGAAATTTGGTAATTCAGGTGGCCGGAATTCGTGCTTGTGTGCGGCGGGCTGGCAGTTGAATCTGCTCCAGCAATTCAGTTATTTTCAAATTTTCCATGTGCAGCAGCACATGAATATGAGTGTATGGAAAATGTGTATGTAGACATTGAGAAAGTTCAGTATTGTTTCTTCTAGCTTGCTCATGCAGCTATGCAGATCATTTCTTTTCAGGCCATCCCCGTCCAGCCCTCCTGTGGTAGGAAGGTCGAGCCCATCGCAAGCTGTAGTTCACGGTAGTCACCCGGTCATGCCTCCTTCATCCTTCCCCACCTCGCCCTATGCCTCGACCAGCCGGTTGGACATCTTGTCAAGCTCGAGAACCTCTATTGCAGAGCTAGCTAATGGTTCTTCTTTTCCTGCTCCCACAGCTTCCCTTTCAGCCGTTGAAGCTACAGATGGAGCCCGCAATGCAACAGCGTCACCCCAACGGCCATGGGACGGTCGACGATGGCTGGGTGTGGTGTGCGTCTCTCGGACGTGCTCGGCGTGCTGCCGAGGGGGCTGCAGTTTGAAGTGGCTGGGTAATGAAGTTCAGAGAATGCTTTTTTAGTACATTCAGAGAAGTTGCTTTCTTGTTTTTTGTGATATTTTGGCTACGCAAATACTTAGTGCAGAGAGGTTGTGACCTTTGGCTCCTCTCATCCTGAACACTTGCACCACAACCTCATCTCATGGGTAAAATGACTATTAGTAAATTGGCACTAAAAATGAATACAGAATAAGTAGAAAGACAAGATGACCTCATCTCACTTGTTCCATCTCAATATAGCTCAAGCTTTTTAGAAACTACATTTGACACAAAGCATTAAATTGATATAGTTGTGCTAGCTTCTGAAGTAATTTTATCACTTTTGCAGGTTTGCCAATTTATTTGTAAATGCTTTGTTTTCCACTAATTTATTTCGAAATGCTTTTTTTCCATAACAATTATTTTGGCATTAGCAAAACAGAAGTTTTGTCTGGTGGCGAGAGACCATGCAGGTTGTTTCGTTACTGGAAAAATGCCTGAAGCATGAACGCGTATTTGGTCTGTGGCGTCGTGCTTCGCGTCGGCGACCACCGGGGCTCCTTGGTCCATGAACAGGTTTGCTCAGTGGCACGCACAAGCCGAGGAAGCTGCAGTCGTGCCTGGATAAAGTTCAGTTGTCGCTGAAGCTTCTGTTGTTCTCCATCGCGCCCCTGTAGAGTGTCCATGCAGGTCGAGTAAAATTCTCATGGAAGTTCAAATAAAAAAAGCAGCTACAGTGCAACCGTCGGTGGCTATAATGCGTGGTGAAAACTGAAATCTGAAACGAGTGTTGTTGGATATAGTAGGCAGCAGATTTTCTGAGGTTTGTTGGTGAACGCAACAACAGTAGTTTGTGCCATTGGGGCCGTGCGGCAAGCAGAAATCTACACCTGGATGTACTCTCTCTGTCTCTCCTGAAATTCTAGGGCTAATCTAGTTGTAATTCTATCTCATCTATTTGTATTTTCTATCTCACATACCTGAACATAGTAGCAGACTAGCAGTGTTGTATGGTCGGTCTATGTGAGGGAGTTTGTGTGAACGTGGTGTTTACTTTTCTTTAGGAAGCCATTTTTTAATAATGAACTATATCCCGCCCGCCCACTTATATTCTTCTTCAGTACAAGAGATGAAGTTCATTTATACGTGTATATATGTAGACGTAGTGTACATTCTATTTGCAGTCTGGAAGTCCAGAAAAAAAAAGAACCCTAAGTTCAAAAGCGAATAAAACATTAAAAAAAATAGACGATGAGCTTCTCATCCCTATTGCAATCTGCAAGCTGCCTCCAACCTTTGGCAGTATTTGTAAAAATGATTGTGCATATTTTTTGTTACCCCATTTTTAGTTACTGATTGAAGAAAATTTTGTTCATCAGGTGAAAGAACTTGATTTCTTTTGTTCCTTTATGGAGGAAGAAGGTCACCACAGAGGTAGGGAGAAGGTCACCATAAAGGCAGGGAGAAGGTCACATAAGGTGCAGAAAGAATGTCAGAGTTCAACAATGGGGTGTGTGATCTTTGTGTTGTTTTTGGGGTGCAAATCATGGGTATGTGATTTCACATCCTGTGTACTATTGATATGGCTTCTCTTAGCCTTGAACCATTTGCCTACAAATATGATAGTCGCAATGCTTCCGTCATGTGTAAAGAAAATTAGATATGTACATGTACACAACCTACAACAACTTTACGGGGAGTTGATGGATTGTTCAGTGGTTGTTGCTGCCACTACTGATTTTTTCTTGAGACGGTCTTCATCACCAATCAATAATTCACTTGTTTCTTGGTTGCATCTAGTTCCCTCGCTCCACCTCGACACCGATTCCTTTAGCTAGATCTCCCTTGTTATTTTGTATTCTTATTTTCCTTTCATAAATCATTTGCTCTGAAATCCGGATCCGATGATGTAGCTTTGACTATTCTTGAAAACGCGGTGAAAATTGTACATGCTCTGTAGGTCAAAAATTTGGCTTTAATTTATTTTTTGTGAACGTCAAAATGTTGTGTTCGAGAAGGTCGAGTGTGTTATCTCAGCAAGTTCAAATAAAAATTAAACATGCAAGGTAAAACATCGGAGAGTTGCAATTTTTTAGAACTTCAAGTGACAAACAAAATTGAAAAGACCACAAAACAAAATTTAAGTCTAGAAAAATCACTTCAAAACAATAACAAGAAAAAGAATGTTCTCTTTGTTATCAAACAGAAAAAAAATTAACGAAAGGGGTATGCAGTTTATGCATTTTGTGAAAGAACTAAGAAGTTCGAGTTAAACTAATAGAGTAGTTTGATTTTAATAAATAATTCAGTTTTTTTGTTTCCATAAATAAAATCCAGAAGTTCAAATTCTAAAAATAGAGAAGTTCAAAAATCATAAAAAGGACTTTCATTGTTTCTAAAATTAAAATAGAAGTTGAAATTGAAATAATTGACAATTCAATATTTATTACAAAACTATGATATTGTCTTTAATGAAATAAATAAATCAAGAAGTCCAAATTACAAAAATAGAGAAGTTTCATATTTATGACAAAACCCAGATTTTCCTTGTTACAAAAAAATAAAATGAAGAAGTTCAAATAAAAAAAAAGTAGAAGTTCGATGGATATAAAAAACTCAAATTTTTTCGGTTTCTTGGAAAAATGAAAGTATGAAGTTTAATTTTAAAAAATGTTTGATGCTTATTTAAAAACATATTTTTTCTAAGAATAAGATTAAAAAGTTCAAATTAAAATAAAAGAGAAGTCCAAAGATTATTAGAAACTCAGATTTTTCGTGTTACTAAAGTACAAAAACGAAGAAGTTCAAATTAAAAAAAAGGAATAACTAAAAAATTAAAAATAGATTTCCCCATTTCTAAAAAAACTCAAAGTTCAAACGAAAATAACGAAGTGGTTTGATGTTTATTTAGAAACTAAGATTTTACCATTATTAAAATACTCAAATATCCCTTAGTATTGAAGAATCAACCATGAAGTTCAAATTGAAAAAAAAGATTAAGTAATAAAACAGAAAGTCCATATTAAAAAGATGGAGAAGTTCGATGATTATAGAAAACTCAGATTTTCCTCGTTATTAAAAAATGAAAGCAAGAAGTTCAAAAATAAAATAAAAAGAAGTTCAACTTTTAAAAATAGAGCGCTCCAAAATTTCATAAAAAATATTAAGAAATAAAACCAGGAAGTCCATATTAAAAAGATGGAGAAGTTCGATGATTATAGAAAAACTCAGATTTTCCTCGCTATTAAAAAATGAAAACAAGAAGTTCAATTTTTAAAAATATAACGCTTCAAAATTTCATAAAAAAGGATTAAAAATAAAACCAGGAAGTCCATATTAAAAAGATGGAGAAGTTCGATGATTATATAAAACTCAGATTTTCCTCGTTATTAAAGAATGGAAACAAGAAGTTCAAAAATTAAATAACAAGAAGTTGAACTTTTAAAAATAGAGCGCTTCAAAATTTCATAAAAAAGATTAAGAAAAACCTAGGAAGTCCATATTAAAAAATGGAGAAGTTCGATGATTATAAAAACTCAGATTTCCCTGGTTATTAAAGAATGAAAACAAGAAGTTCAAAACTAAAATAACAAGAAGTTCAAAAATAAAAAAACAAGAAGTTCAACTTTTAAAAATAGACCGCTTCATAATTCATAAAAAAAGGATTAAGAAATTCAGATTAATATTCATAAAAAACTCAGATATTTTCACTTAACAGAGAGAAGTTCAGATTGATAACTCCGAGAAGTTCACGTACTACATAGTGTGCATTTTGTATTAAAAAAAGAATGAAAATGCAAAGCATAAAGTTTTATTGCTAGAAGTTCAAGTGGTCGACTCGAGAAAGTTCAAAAATTCGTGTGTGGGAGAGGTTGAACAAAAATACGTGACAGAAGTTGAAGGTAAAAACAACAAGAAGTTCAACTAGTGCAAGGAATGCATTTCAAATGAGAATAAAAGTATAAAAAATTAAAAGCTTAAAAGGTTTGTTGAAAGAAGTTCAAGTGCTATGTCTGGGGAAGTTCAAAAATTCTTACGAGAGAGGCTCATCTTGTATTTCCATGTTCGATTTTTTCCATATAAAAAAATACAATTCTTTACCCAAAATATAAAAAGGTGAAGTTCAAATTGAAATAACACAGAAGTTCGGAGTTTATTAAAACCTAGTATTTACCTTTTCAAAAAATAAAAAGCACAAAGCGATTTTTTGCATTTTTGAAAACAATCTCATAAACGTAAAAATGGTTGCTAGAAGTTCAAGTGCTCGGCGAGGGAAAGTTCAAAAATTCTTGTGAGAGAGGTTCACCGTGTATTTAGATGTCCAAAATACATAAAATATATGTTGTTTTTTGTGTTTTAAAACAATTCTCTCAAACCAGAGAGAAGTTCAAAGTGATAACAACGGGAAGTTCACGTACTACATGGTGTGTATTTCATATAAAAAATACAATAAAATGAAACAAAGTGAAGTTCAAACAGACATGCCCAAGAAGTTCAACTACTTCACGTAGTGCAAAAAATAGCACGTCAAAAAACAACACATCAAAAATTAGAGTGAAGTTCAAACAAACATGCCCGAGAAGTTCAACTACTTCACGCAATGCATTTCCATTCACGATGAAGGCAGAAATCATGATCTCGTCATTTTCTAATTTACTTCAAAAAGACAGGAATATCATTTATGTAAGTTCAAGTCCTCGGTCGGAGAAAGTTAAAAATATATTATGAGAGAGGTTTGTACAAAAAGAATATCATTTGTGTAACACTGACGAAAATGGATAGGAAAATTACAAACAAAAATATGTCACGGAAGTCCAACGTGAAAACAGCAGGAAGTTCAACTACTACACTGAATGAATTTCACAAGAAAAACTTTTAAAATTGTCACGAGTATGAAAAAATGATCAACACGAAGAAGTTATGTGTTTGTAGCAGCTTTCCATCGGTATACCACTTGCTTAATTCTGGTGAGTGAATGAAGAGCTACGAGCCAAAAAAAGCACGTGAAAAACAAAGTGAAGTTCAAGCAGAAATGCCATAGAAGTTCAAGTACTTCACGCAATGCATTTTTGACGAATCTGTTTCGCGATAAAGGCAGAACGAGTGATCTTGCCGTTTCTAAAATTACTTGAAAATGGCTGGGATTTAGAGGAAACCATCAACATGAAAAAGTTTCGCATTTTTCGTAGCTTTTCAACAGTATATTATTTGCCCCGTTCCGATGAAGTTTGTAGAAATTAAGGCGAAAATAGGTTTTTAATCATTTTCAAAATCAACGTAAAACCGAAATGAATTTGTAGAAATAGGTTTTGCATTTGTTCAGGCTTTCCAACGCCATACCATTTTCTACATTCGGAATGTATGATTAAAAAATAGATTGAAAATACCAACTTGGTAGAACTTGTACCGTTTTCTAAATTACTCTTAAACCATTCAAAATTAGAAAAAACTTTCAACATGAGAAAAAAATCACATTTTCATAAGCTTTCCAACGCCATATCGTTTGTCTCAATTGGATTAGGCGTTTAGAAATGGCAATGAAAATACGAACTCGGTTGTTCGGTTTGCAAAATTTTACGATTTTCCACATTACTCTTTAACCATAGGGAATTAGAAAAAACTTTCAGCATGTGAAAGGAGCAGTTTTACAGCAGCTTTCCAACGTAATATTATTTGCCTCATTCCGATAAACGATTTATAAATGCGATCGAAAATACGATTCATGTTTTTTATATGAAGAAAAACGGTTTTCAAAACTGCTCTTAAACCACTTACATTTTGCCATAATTTTAAGTTGGGTCATGATACTGGTGTCCATAGCTTTCCAACGATATGTCGCAAGCCACATTTGGGCAATGTTGACAGAAGTTCACCCTAGCACTAGGGGAAGTTCAGGTCGAACAACTCAGGCAGTAAAATTGCAAAAAACACAATTTCATCATGATCCGAGAGCAAAATCCGCCAGCGAGCGAGATTTTTATTTAAAACCACTATTTAGTTGCTAAAAAACTTTTCTAGATTACACTAACATCATATAGAACACTACTAACCAGAATAATTCACGGGGGAAGCCACGGTTGCAAAGATAGCCCGAAGGTCGGGTTCGTACAGAGGGTAGTTCAGGCGCGCGTACAAACAAAAATATGTCACAGAAGTTCAACGTGAAAACAACATGAAGTTCAACTACTACGCTGAATGAATTTCAGATGAAAAACTTTTAAAATCATTGCAAGTATGAAAAAATGATCAACGCGAGAAAGTTGCATGTTTTACAGCAGCTTTCCATCAGTATATCACTTGCTCAATTCCGGTGAGTGGATGGAGAGCTACGAGCAATGGATAGAGATATACGAGCAAAAAAAGCACGTGAAAAACAGAGTGAAGTTCAAGTACACGTGCCGAGAAGTTCAGTTCCTTCACGCGGTGCATTTTCGAAGAATCAGCTTCGCGATAAAGGCAGAACGAATGATCTCGCCATTTTCGCAAGTACTTGAAAACAACTAGGAATCAGAGAACACCATCAACATGAAAAAGTTTCGCATTTTCGGTAGCTTTTCAGCGGTATATTATTTGCCCCATTTCGATAAGTATGTAGAAATTATGGTGAAAATACATGTTTACCCATTTTCAAAACTGACATAAAACCGTAAGGAATTTGGAGAAACAATACATATCAAAAAGTTTTGCATTTGCTCAAGCTTTCCAACGCCATATCATTTGTTGCATTCGGACGTACGGTTAAAAAGTAACTCGAAAATACAAACTCGATGGAATTTGTACCGTTTTCTGAATTACTTTTAAACCGTTCCAAATTAGAAAAAACTTTTAACATGCAAAATTAGCGCATTTTCACAAGCTTTCCAATGCCATATCATTTGCCTCAAATGGATTAGCCGTTTAGAAATTACATTGAAAATACAAACTCGGCTGTTCGGTTTGTGAAATTTTACGATTTTGAAAATTACTCTTTATCCACAGGGAATTAGAGAAAACTTTCAACATGTGGAAGAAGCAGTTTTGTAGCAGCTTTCCAACGCTATATTATTTGCCCCATTCCGATAAACGGTTTAGAAATGCGATCAAAAATATGATTCATGTTTTATGTATGAAGAAAAAACAATTTTCAAAACTGCTCTTAAACCGCTTATATTTTGATAAAAAGTTAACTTGGATCATGATATTGGTGTCCATAACTTTCCAATGGTATATCGCAAGCCTCATTTGGACACATTTTAGCTGAAGTTCAACCTAGTACTCGGGGAAGGTCAGGCGCGTTACTCAGGAAGTTCATGTTGTGATCAGAATATTATTCTGATCCCGTGATCAGGATAATGTTTATATATATATGCGTGTGTTCATATATCTTTTAATATTATTGAATATCATCGTAGATATTATCTAAATCATATACACAAAAAAGGTTTCTAGTGTATATGAGGCAACCATATTGATAAAACTTCTAGGGAATAGCAAACGAGACTTGCAAGTTGGGTTCCATGGTAGAATCATTGCAAAACTAAAAATGTTGTCAATTGTACTTTTCCGTATGACTCGGTTATGTGACATGTTTGTCTAGATTCACTTAATTTGATTTGCCGCAAAGGAGATCTCCTATTCGTTTCTCAAATGAAAAATTGTTAAGGCCTCCTTTGGTTCATACACTACTGGAATCAGAGAACCTGTTTACTGGCAGACGGCAAATGGGAGGGCATGTTTGCCGTCTGCTGGCAGATGGCAAAGGCCGCCGTTAACCACCTAACATGGCTAATGCATGTTATTTGTCGTTCATATTCTTTGTCGTCTGCCACCGACGGCAAAGGGCCTTTGCCGTCCGCTTTGAGGAAGCGGCAAAGAACCTGTTTACCGTCATTTTCTTTGCCAGGCGGCTTTGCCGTCGGTGGTAGACGGCAAAGAGGTTTGTCGTCTGGCTTTGGTGCCTTTGTCGTCTGCCAAGGCAGACGGCAAAAGAACCCGATTCCTGTAGTGATAGGAATATTGTAGGAATTGCAAAGGATAGGAATTTTGTAGGAAAAATCCTTTGGAGCCCTTTGATTTGTAGGAATGGATTCCTATTCCTATGTAGGATAGGAATCAATCCTTCACATTTCAAAGGAAAAAAAACATTGGCCTGGACTCAATGAAAAAATTCCTATCCTATGCATCAAATGACATCTTTATTTATAGGATTTGAGGTGCATGTCATCTTACTTCCTATGATTTTTCTATTCCTATACTATTCCTATCCTACGAACCAAATGAGGCCTTAACATTGAAATCTAGTTATCATAAATTTATTGTGATAGTAAAACATCCGTCGTAAAGAGATATTAGCATATTTAAACTCAACTTCACCGGTCGAATTGATTTGCCTCTACATAGTATAAACTATTAGTATTTGGTGAGAACTTGGTAGATTGCGACTCTATTTTACGCATTTAAATAATCATTCAGATGTAATTTTTAATTATATAATGTTTATTAGTATCATTTGTAATTGGCGCCCAATGTGGTCGCCTCTTTTGCCCCTCCTATGGGCCTGCCTGGAGAGGAGGAGGCTAGGTCAGGAGACGGGTAGCAAGTGGATGCGATGCTAGCTGGGTTTTTGCATATGGGTGCTGAAGAGACCAGTACTGAAAGATGCTAGCGAGAGAGGAGGGGTTGCTTTACAGGAGGAGGCGAGGAGCAAAATACAGACAAAAAAGATAATTCAGTTCAGTTCCCGGGCTCATCTACATCCGTTGAACATTAAAAAAAGATCCTTTTTGGTGGTGCAAAATGCTCAAATGCGAGATTTTTGTGATATTTGGACATTTGCGGAGCTCGTGGCAGAGAAAAGACAAAATCAGGTGTGAACTGTGTTGTTTCCAAAAGCTTGTTAGCATCCGAAATCTATCCATTTTGCCACAATCTCCTTGAACGTCCAAACTTCATCAAATTTTGCATGGGCATCACATATATGAGCATCTTGCACCATTAAAAAAAGAGTTTTTTGAAATTCCTTCCTATTTAAAACAATTTTATTGTTCACAGTCGGGCTCATTGAGCCCAGAAGCAGAATAGCGGGGGTTTTGTGTGAAGCATGAGAAATTGAGAAGGGTTCGTGTAGGTGCTACCTTTCGCATGTGTCCGAGTCTGTACAGGCGAGGTGACCAACTTGCTGACTGAGCCTATCTCTCATTTTAAGTGGCAATCCCGCATCACTTGATCACAGTACTGTTAGTATGATGAGGCAGCGGGTAGTTTCTTTTTTATTTTTTTGAGCAAAAAGCAGCGGGCAGGTGGAATGTTAAAACTACTCCCTCCGTTCCATACTATGGGATGTAGGGAATACTCACTCCGTTCAGAAATATTTTTCATCGAAATGGATAAAAAAGGTGCATCTAGACGTATTTTAGTTTGAGATACATCTCTATTTATTCATTTCGATGATAATTATTTTCGGACGGAGGGAGTACTAGTTTGCAAGCATTGAACTCTTGTTTTTTTTTTCCTTTGACAGGAGGCCGAATTGACAGGGGCCCGTGGTGCCACTGTACATATATGCATGCAATGCTGTATTTTGTGGTGTACATATCCCAAACTAAAATTATCGCAAGGCCCAAGACGAACAAACCTGCAAGGCCACAACTCCTCACTCCGCACAGCGTGCTACGCTTGGTACAGATTGTTTGGATTGATCATAGTCCAGATTTCCTTTTTTTTTTGCGGGGACATACTCCAGATTTCCTACTTAGCAGCCTACGGGCAGGTTGTAACCGAATAATAGTTCGTTAAATAAATCCCCACTTTGATGCACAAAAAGAAACCCCAAACTCCACACGCTGCTGCAACCTACTTCATGTAAAGCATCGCAACTAGGAGTACTTTACCTACCGAACGTGTGAACGATGCAACTATGGCTGGTTTTGAGTTTCTGTTTCAAAAATATTTCTGATTTTAGTTTTCATTTTAATCACAGGACCAAAATTATCACTTGAATTTGATTGAGATCCAATCCAACTTTTTTAACCCAAAAGGTTATTTGAAAATTATATGAGATTGTGTGTATTACCATAACTGTTGACGTATTTTGACCGAAATGCCTGCATGTACCGAAATAAATTAAATTTATGGAAGTTTAGATGATATATTACACCCAAAATTGAAAATCATGGCACAAAGTGCTTAGACTACAAAAGGTGAATTTATAACTCTCTGCATGCACAATGCGTATCACAGCCGTTGCTCCTGCCTATCAATCTAAGGGCGTCTTCAATGCCGATCCTCAAATCGGAGTCACTATCTGTCCACAGACACGGGAGCCGGCCATCCAACACAGTGCCATAAATGTCCATGGGCATTTCAAATGTCACTTGGACAAACAACACATTTCATGCACATGACGATTTTCATTTAAACAAAAGCGAACATGACTTCTTTTTTTTACATAAGTTATCCTAGTCTAAATCTTCGCCGACCATGCAGACGGCTGTATTCCACGTCCTATTCTTTCCCAAGTCCGGCGAGGAAGACCAGGACATAGGACACAAACGTGCCCACGTCTGTCTCCCATGTCCTACTCCTCGTGGGGGTCCGTTGCCTGGAGGTGGAGGTGAGATCCATGATGGACATGGACGGGCCAGCCCTGTGGTCGTTGCTGCCCATGCGATCTCCATTGTTTGCAAGGTTGTGTGCGCAGCAGGAGAAGCTCTTGCCTGCAAATATACCATCAATGGGCATGAGTTTAGCATGGAGAGTACTATCTTTGTGATGGTATCTATCCTCCGGGAGCGACATTTGTCAAGACCATCTCTGATCCAATAGCTAGCCAAAACAATTTACTTTGCTACAGACAAGAAGGTGCTAGAAATGATGTTGAGAGGGCATTTCAAGTCCTCCAAGCCCGTTGCAATTGTTCATGGACCTACTAAATGATTGGATGGAGAGACAGTGTGTGTGGTAATGACAACTTATGCGATCATGCAAAACATGATTGTGACAGATGATGATAAGACAGATTCACCAAGGTCTAGATTTTCAACAAATGGGTGTTCTTGCCTATCTTCCATAGCAGAAACTGAAGGCATTTGCGCAATTTCTTCAAATGTGTCATTAGATTCGCATTCGAGGAACTCAGGCACGACTTCGGAATTATATGATTGAGCATTTGTGGGTGTCTCATGTGAACAATTAGAACATGTGTCCGAATAAATTGAATTCAAATTTGGACCATTTTATTTCAAAAATTTATGTTTGGATTGTAATATTTATATTTGAATTGTTGTTCCATTGGAATATTTATCTTTGAGTTATTGATGTACTATGTTACTTAGCTTTGATTATTTTCATTGTTAGGAGTAGGAAAAGAAAGGAGGGGATGAATATTTGAGGATAGGGTTGGATATCAGTCGCTTGGCCACGGCGTCCGTAAAAATGATCCGCATTAGGGTATATCCAACGCGAATCACCAAAGCGTCCACGAATGTCCATAGCCATCCGTCGAGACACATTTAATCATCCAAAATTGGTCACCAAATCGGTTTGGACCCGTCGACGTTCAAAATCCCACATATTGTCCCCAAATCGGGAGGGGGTTATAGGGTAGTTTGGGGTTATAGGGGAGTTTGGGTGGTCCGTCCTGCCCACTATCAGTTGGACTATGTCTGCTGACAACTCATGTTCACCTGAGCCACTGCGAATCACAACCGACAATCCAAAATTGAGGGATGTCGTTTGGTCGATCCGCCTGACCAGCTATACACAGAAACGTCCAAACGTGTTCGCGGACATTTGTTCACCTGACCCTTAGTGAGTCTTTCATTTATTTATTTTTACCTTTTTTACGGGGAAAATCTATCATTTATTGATGGTGATTTTGTTTCTTTCATAAGACCCTCAGGTGTAGGGAGGTCTAGGTACTTTTGTTTAAGGGTGAGGGTAGATCTCAATCATCTCAGTCAAGTAACAAAACATATAAGAAAAGAAACAAAAGAGTTTGAAAAAAATTTACACGGGTCTCTACGTTTTTTTCTAAAAAAGGAGGATGACCCCCGGCCTCTGTATCTGGGAGATGCATACGACCACTTTATTGATTATTCTCGAGGACCTTACAAAGTATTACAACAATGAGCTTGAATCCACCATCTTGACAACACATGCCGCTACTCCTATCCAAAATGATGAAGGGGTGCTAGCTGGGCCACTACCCAAACCACTCACCTAAGCCTAACATTAAAAGCTAGAAACCGAAACATATTCGGAAGCCCCAGCCGAGCCACATACCGTGTCTGGGGCACAATCCGATCAGACGCACTCGTGTGTCGTCGCCACCATCTTCCACATGCCCGTCTTCAGATCATATTGAGGCTTCTACCTTGTCTGGCCACTCTGCCATCGACGTCACCATGAGGCCAGACAGCAACCTCCTCCTGCGCGAGTCCATCTCCGCGCATTGGGCGGCGAGCCTCCACAGCGCCATGCCGCCGATCTTCGCCGCCATTAATGAGTGAGATGAAGTACCGCTCCACCACGACATGTACAGGGTGAGGGAGGGCGAGGTCCCCATCGGAGACACGGCGGAAGAGAAGCACCGCAGCCTTGAGACACTGCCCGGAGCTGCGACGCAGCAGATCAGGCGGGCCGCCACTAGGAACCAGATAAGCTCGCCATGCAGACCCAGCATCCCCATGCCCAAGTCGGCGCCTTCAAGAAGGTGACGACGCTGTGGCGCCGCCGCCGCTTAGCCACCGGGGCTAGGGTTTTCACCCGGGCGCAGGAGAAGGGGGGAGGCAGGGAAGGTTTAGCCTCGGCGCCGCCACCAAGAAGGGAATGGCGTCCGGGACGCCATCGACGCCGTGACCGCCACCGGCGGCCAAGGGTTTCCCCCGGCCAAGCACCCTGCCGCCACCTCCGAACCAGCCACAACATCCGCAGGCGCGAGTACGCCGGAGATCCAGGCCGGCCGGAGGTCATGCATCACGAGCGGACCCGGATCGCCTCCAATCTGACGCGGGGAGCCCGGGGCCTCCCCGTGCCAAGACCTGCGCCCACCGGACCTCGCTGCCCGCGCAGCCGAGGGGAACCGGCCTACCTCACCGACGATCACTCCCCGCCGCCGGGGAAGCGCCGTCCGCACCAGCGAGGCCGCCGCCTCAGATCCGGACTCGCACCACCGAAAGGGAGCGATCTCGCCCCGCCGCCACCATCCCGGGAGCCGGCGCCGGCTTCGCCGGCCGTTCCTCCGGTGGCGGCGAGGTTGGGATGAAGATGGGAAGTGATGAGGACATGACTACCTTGGATACGAACAAAAATATTGCATACATGCATATTTGTTAGGTGATTTCTAGTGCAAACTATTCAATGATCTATTTATATTATCCAGAACAAAAATACTTCACACACTTTTGTGTTTTGTCTAATTGCAGGTGTATGGGACATTTGTACAATTCACATATGAAGATAAGGGAGAAAGAGATGTTTAAGTGCTGTTCAAAAAGTTCTCTCACGTCACTTTTGGGCCAAGAGAAGATAGAGTCCAAGTCTCTCACGTTCTGGATTCAGATTCGGACTGCACAGACATACCTGACTCAAAACGCCAACAACTTTTTCATACGGACTCCAAATTGGGTGATTCTTTTTTGTTGGAATCTAGATTTTGTGCTCTTTCCAGCCCAACTGGGTTCACCTTCAAATTCGTCCGGAGCATTGAGATATCGACAAAACAATCAGACGCTGCAGCAGAATCCGAGTTAAACAACAAGTCCAAAGGTGTTGCATCACCTCCGCTTGGGCCCATGAGCCTTGTACGACCTAGGGTTGGTTTTAGGATGCCTTGGGACGTTCTCCCACCTCCTTGGCCGCCACCCCTTCCTCATATATAAGTAGATCCATCTAGTAGCTTTTTTCTTGGGATTTGTTTAGTTAAAAGTTAGCCATTGCAACTTCGTATACTTCGTTTGTGTCCAACGACCAGACCAAGACCGCTTACGGATCCCCACCTTTATTAATACTTCATATATATTCGCAATATTCAGATTGCTTTATTATATTCTTGCTTGTTCTTCGATTGCTTGCAGGAATAGACCTTTGTGGTCAGGTTGATCGTGCTCCGGCGTGGTCAATAACCTCTCGGAGTTGGTTTAGCGATTGCTAAGGCGCAACGTCATGCACGTTTGTAGTCGGATCATCAAAGTCGTCTCTACCAAATCGATAGTTATCATCTCATCGAAAGATTGGGACACCCCGCCTCTATCAAGTGGTATCAGTTTTCAGGTTGCTCGGTGAGAATTTCCAATTATCCCTAGATTCGATTTTTTTTCTTACCTATTGTCCAAGAAAAAGCCACAAAAAAATTAGATCTATTCATCTTTTGTCCAAGCCAGTCCAAGCCTTTGCAATTTTCTTTTCATTGTTTGCATTATTGAATTGTGGTTGCATCGCCATGTCGAGTTGCTGGTCTTAGTGTCCGGTTCCTTTAGAGTTTCGAGTTCTGTTCACATTAGTCACGCCGCCGCTGCATCATTATCCCTTCCGTTGTCCACCATCCCATCCATCAATTTCCACCACGTGCTACCCATCGTTCATTGTCATAATCATAGTTGAGATCGTTCACATCTTCACTTGATCCAATCTGCATCTTATCTAGTTTATTTTGGAAAGAGTGAGAAAAAAAGACGGAGAAAAAAAAGCGAGAAAAAAAAGAGAAAAAAAGAAAGGAAAAAAAGAGAGAAATAAAAAGAAAAAAATGAGGGGAAAAGAGAGAAGAAAAAAAACAAATTCCGGATCTATCTAGACTCAATCTCGTAGTTGATTTCGGATTGAAATCTGTTTTGCGCACTGTTCAGTAAAACAGGTGTATCTCCCTCATACGACGTCCGTTTTGGCTCCGTGAGTACTCAAATTAAAGCTAGAGACGAGCCACATCTAAATAGTTGCAGAAGCTAGTTCATTATTTGGCACCTCAAAATCGGCTTCTAAATAGGTCTTTTTGCCCTCCAAAGTTCGTGAACATAGTTTGTTCTAGTTTTTCAGGCCAGATTTATAATACTTTGACTCCTCATATCAATTTGGAATTGAGTGATTCTTTTTGCATTAGAAAGCTTGAGTTAGTAGCAAACTTTTCAAGAGGAAAGTTGGAGAGACAGTTGTTATATATCCTGCTTGGCAGTTGTTATTCATTATTATCTTTATTGCCGTTGTGCTCTTCACTTATATCTTGCTGTCCAGAGCTACGTATCCTTCATTGATGCTAGTTGTGCTATGCCGTGACCTCATTAGTGTTCTAGGCTCGCGTCTCTAGTCCGGTCTAGCCTAGGACCAGCACAGTACCGTCGTTGAGCGTTTATTCAACATTGCATCTTTGAATTGATTATTGCTAATCTTTTGCTATCATATATAGCCAACCCAGCTCCACATATTTCTACACCGTGTATACGTACGTTTCCCTGTCAATCGCTTTACTCAATCTTAGGAGTTAATTGACACCGCTGGTTGCCAATCACCGCCTGCTGCGTGGTAAGAACTTGTAAGACATTGATATTTGTTTTACTGTGAGCGTTTTACCACCACATCCTAGTAGTTATAGGAACATTATTTTTGGATTTTGTTTCTTGTTTCTACTAATCATGACAGGATCCAGAGTCAATTCATGGGCTTTGTCGATCGCGGGAGACATGCCACCGCCTATGCAAATACCACAACCGTCACGAGAGGTGCACAAACATCCAAATGCACATGATGAGGTTCATGTTTTTATACCACCATTTAATGGCTGTTTTAGACCTGCTTTATATATTGAATGGGAGTTAGACATAAATAATATATTTGCTTCCCATAATTTTGATGAACATAAAAAAGTTACGGTTGCGGTTGGTTCTTTCACTGGTTATGCTCTAGTTTGGTGGAGTGAATATTGTCGGTTACACCCTGATTATGTACCTAATACTTGGGATGATTTAAAACATGTCATGAGAGATAGATTCATCGATGTTTATTATACTCGTGACATGATTAAAAAACTGGAACATTTAAAACAAGGTAGTGACACCGTAACAAAATATTATGATGATTTACAAACTACCTTGTTGCACACATTTTTAGAAGAAAGTGAAGAAGATTTTATGGATAGATTTTGGGAAGGATTAAACTATAATATTTAGGAGATACTAATTCATGAAGAGTGTTATCCTATGGATCATTTGTTTCGTCTTGCTTGCAAAGCTGAACAGGAAATAAAACGACGTGTTTCCCACAAGGAGAACAAGCGCACGGTGCACATTCTAACTGTTGATACAAATGTTTATTCAACTACTAGGAGTACTATGACAACCGCATCTGTTGTTGCGAGGACTACATCATCTCCACCATGTGAAACATCACCATCGAGAGTGCCTACATCATCTGAGTTGACTATAAGAGGTAATGACAAAGGTACAGATTTTTCCACTTTCACATGAGAATGATGCATGCCTAGTTAACTTGAATACATCATGTGTTGAGCTACCCACTACTTTGATCACACCACCTATTTTAGAGGACTATGTTGATAATTTGACTTTGCCATGTGATCAAACAACTGAAATACCAACAATTTTGAGTGCACCCATTGAATTAACTATAGATGCAAAAGAATCAATGTTTAATCATTTTGATATGGCCTCTAAATTTGGTGATGATTCTGTGTCCAATGACTTGTTGCATGTTTGCTTATTTAAGCATGTTGTAGCATGTAAATTTGATGCAAGTAAGGTTTATTCACCAATGTTGGGATGGTTTAATAATGAATACTGTCAATCTTTTGATAGGAATAAGAGCTTCACTTATATGTGCAAACTGAGTTGCAATATTTTCATGCCTTCTACTTATGATAATATTTTGGCTTTATATTTTATGATCTATGAAAGTTACTCATGTATACATGTGTCATATGTGCCAAAATCAAGGGAAGTAAAAATGGATGACATATACATATATAACATGTATACCTTGTCTCTTTTGTTAACCACATTTCAGATTAAGCAACGTCGAGGACGGCTTTATTCTCAAAAAGGGAGGATGATGAGGACATGACTACCTTGGATATGACCAAAAATATTGCATACATGCATATTTGTCAGGTGATTTCTAGTGTAAACTATCCAATAATCTATTTATATTATCCAGAACAAAAATACTTCACACACTTTTGTGTTTTGTCTAATTGCAGGTGTATGGGACATTTGTACAATTCACATATGAAGATAAGGGAGAAAGAGATGTTTAAGTGCTGTTCAAAAAGTTCTCTCACGTCACTTTTGGGCCAAGAGAAGATAGAGTCCAAGTCTCTCACGTTCTGGATTCAGATTCGGACTGCACAGACATACCTGACTCAAAACATCAACAACTTTTTCATACGGACTCCAAATTGGGTGATTCTTTTTTTGTTGGAATCTAGATTTTGTGCTCTTTCCAGCCCAACTGGGTTCACCTTCAAATTCGTCCGAAGCATTGAGATATCGACGAAACAATCAGACACTGCAGCAGAATCCGAGTTAAACAACAAGTCCAAAGGTGTTGCATCACCTCCGCTTGGGCCCATGAGCCTTGTACGACCTAGGGTTGGTTTTAGGATGCCTTGGGACGTTCTCCCACCTCTTTGGCCGCCACCCCTTCCTCCTATATAAGTAGATCCATCTAGTAGCTTTTTCCTTGGGATTTGTTTAGTTAAAAGTTAGCCATTGCAACTTCGTGTACTTCGTTTGTGTCCAACGACCAGACCAAGACCGCTTACGGATCCCCACCTTTATTAATACTTCATATATATTCGCAATATTCAGATTGCTTTATTATATTCTTGCTTGTTCTTCGATTGCTTGCAGGAATAGACCTTCGTGGTCAGGTTGATCGTGCTCCGCGCGTGGTCAATAACCTCTCGGAGTTGGTTTAGCGATTGCTAAGGCGCAATGTCGTGCACGTTTGTAGTCGGATCGTCAAAGTCATCTCTACCAAATCGATAGTTATCATCTCATCGAAAGATTGGGACACCCCGCCTCTATCAGGAAGGATGAAGGGCGGTTGGATCTGGGTTCCCCCGTCGCCGCCAGGGAGGGCGACGCGGGGGACGGGTCTCTACGTAAGATCTCACGGACTGAGGTTTCGTTAAAGTCTCAGTTAACTTAGATTTAGCAATCCCGTTTGTGTATTTTACTTCAAAATTTGCCAACAGCGCCATGTTCATAAGTACTCCCTCCGGTCCTTTTTAGTCTGCATATAAGTTTTATTTGAAGTCAAAGTATCTCTACTTTGACCACACTTATAAAAAAAATTATCAACATTTACAATACCAAATCAATATTTATAAATTCAGTATGAAATGTAGTTTCATAGTATATATATTTGGTATTGTAGATATTGGTATTTTTTAATATAAATTTGGTCAAAGTTTGTTGAGTTTGAGTTGACACAAATCTTACGCGGAGTAAAAAGGACCTGAGGAAGTACATAGCGTATTGTATCCAACAATAATACTGTATTTTAATTCGTCATCTCACTTGTACAAAAACATTTCCCAGTCGGCCAGGCAACTCGGCGGAACAACCTGCCCATGCGCGACCCCATGCGCGTTCCTGCAGAGGGACTCGGCCGCTCGCCGCCTTTCCCCGTACCCCAGCCAAACGTTACGCATGGTGATTCCGGTGCACGGCCGGCTCGGGCTGCAGTCGAACCGCACCGCCACCGGCGTCGCCGACGTCCCCTCGACGTTCGTGTATGACACGTTGGTGATCTTGATTCCCGAACCCTGAAAGTAATATAGCACACCGTGTCGGCACTCAGCAGAGCTCCCTGAAAATACAGTGTTGACAAGAGTGTGATGATGGACGGGTACGACACCTCGGTGGGGCAGCTGATGTTGCCGGGGCAGTAGTTCTGGTCGACGATGAGCGGGTTCCGGACGTCCCTCATGACCACGTCCGAGAAAGCGACGCCGTCGACGAGCCCGCTGTTGGCCTTCGCCCACGACTTGATCCGCAGCCCGTTGGTCGTCCCGGCGAGCGTCACGGCCTTCACGGTGATGTTCCGCACGGCCACCTGCTCCGGCGTGTCTCCCAGGCTCCCAATACTGGCAATGGCACAGCACACGGAAGAGATTATTAGACACTTATCAGCAGTGGATGGACAGGGTTGGGCCTCGTCACTCGCCTGATGCCGTGCCCCGGGCCGCAAGTGACGCCCTGAATCCACACGTCCGACGAGCCCTCGACCATGGAGATGCAGTCGTCGCCGGTGCCGATGACAGCGTTCCGGATGGTGACGCCGCTTGACTGCTTGACGTGGATGCCGTCCGTGTTGGGGCTGTTCCCCGGCGCCGACACCACCGTGTCCACTATCGCCACGCCGGTGCTCGCCTGGACGGTGACGTGGATGCCCGCGCTGTTCAGGACGTCAGGCCTTGGATCACCACGTTCCTCGACCGGTAGATCGTGAACGACTGCGACGGAGCATCCCCAAATCATTTGGGTTTATGCATTATCTCCCGGCTCATTCTTTTTCTGAAAGAAAAGCACGTACTGACCCTGGTGGCGGCGGGGCAAGAGGAGTCGCCGCCGGCTCTCCGGCACGCCCAGTAGGCCTGGCCCCTGCCGTCGAGCGTGCCGCCGACGACGGACACCCCGTCCACGTTCTGGAACACGATCCAGAGCTGCACGCCGGCGTACGGCACGGGCGCGAGCACCGTGCCCATGATGTTCACGGCCACCGCGCCTCTCCGGCACGGCCCGCTGAACCTCGCCCTGGAAACCAAGAACTCGCCTGCCGGCACGACCACCGCGGACGGGCCCTCGCCTTCCGCACCGCACGCCGCGGCCCACGCGCGGAGGAACGCCCCCGCGCAGTCCGTCCGGCCGTCGGCCACGGCGCCGTAGTCGACGACGCTGTAGGACGCCGCGGAAGCGAGCGACACGCACAGGTGGGCGAGGAGAGCAAGGCCGGCGCGCCGTCGTGGCGGCATCGGGCGGTAGCGTCTCGTGGGTCTGCGCGTGGCCGGAGATGCGTGTGTCCACAGTGCATCGGGCTCGTGACTTGCAACTTTGCAGGTTGTTGGTGGATTGGATGGATTGCTGGCAGCTTGGGAGTTGGGAGTTGTGTTAAGCAACATGGTTGATAGGTACGTGGCGTTTAGCTTCGAGCGTGCAGGACGAGTGTTTCGTGCCTTTGCAGTGTTTATGGAGTGATCACTTGTAAGATTGGGTCATGTGCACATGTTGCTACATTTGGCCATCTGTTCTTGTGCATCCAGAGCCTGGTATTCGGCGGTCCTTCTCCGCGCCATTGTCAACCATTGACGTGGAGAGCGCGGCTCATTGACGTGAAGTCTTGCCATCAAACCCTTTAACAGTCGCGCAAGGGGCGATCGCTGAGCCGTGCCACGTCGATGTATATACTGTCCCTGTGATTGGCTGGTGCGTAGTTACCATCCACCCCAGATAACACCTCCCCGCTAACTTCCATCTATTATCCTCATCACGAAGGCAGCCCACTCACGCGACCTCCCTCTCCCTCGTTTCCTCTCCCATCTAATCCGCCGCCATTAGCAGCGCCAGCCAGCGGGAGAGGAACTGGCTCTGCTCTCCCATGCAGCCACACCAGCTTCGTCGCCTGGAGGGAGGAGAAGATGGCGGTGGCGGCTTCGATCTATGATCTGCCTCGATGCGGGTCTCCTCCAGTGAGTGCCTATGCGGCGACGGCTACGGCGACAACGAGTGAAGGAGATGAAGTGGAGGCAACTCGAGGGCCTCCTAGGGGGCCTGGTCCAGTTCTCCCCCGCCGCCTCCTCTGCTCGATTTGGCCTCCAAAAAAAGGTGGGTAAGGCGACTCCCTTTGGCTGAAGCTAGCTGATAAACTCGCTGCTGCCAAGTCCCTTTTGGGTGTCTTGCACAAAACGGTCTGTCTTGCTTCAGTTCAGAGCAACGTCTTAATTCACTTTTTTGATTTGTTAATTATATATGTTACGACCTGCACTTCGTTATGTTATGCGACCTGTGATTCACGGGCCGTCTGATGATGATATTGAGCATTTTTCTCATGTATTACAAATATCATGAGTCTTATGATGAAGAGATGTCCAAGTAGCTGCATGTTTTTGGTTCAGTTCAGTAGCGCAAAAATCTGAAGAAGTATAATCATAATATTTTTGTTGTCTAATATAGTAATATGTCACAGATGTACATGTACCACATTTTCTGTTCTGAAAGTTTCATCATGATTTCTGAAATACTTGCATTACATTTGGTTGCTTTCTCGAGATATTGCTTTCCATGTCACGGGGCTTATCACCACTGTGTGGTCTTTTCCTTTTGTATAGGCAGGCGATGCTCTGATTCAGCCGTATACTCATTTCATCTCTGATTTTGAGAGCAAGATCAATCTTCTTAAATTTGCTCACTTCGCAGTAGTAGTTTCACTCCAGTATTCAGATAAAGATGCTGGTATAAGCTATCTCGAAGGCATAATTTCAAAACTGCGTGATACCAAGGAATCACGGGTTGAAGAGCCCATTCTGTATTTGAAGATGCAGATTGCAAGTTTTCTTCTTGAGAAAGGGAATCAAAAGGAGTGTAAGAAACTGGTAGACGAGGGTAAAACCACTTTGGATAGCATGGGCGATGTTGATCCTTCAGTACTTTCGACCTATTATTAGTTATGTTCTCAGTACCATAAAGTGTGTCAAGACTATTCTGAATTTTATAAAAATGCTCTTCTATATCTTGCATACACAACAGTGGACTCACTTTCAGAACCACTCAAACAGGTATTGTTGCTTGCCTGCTCTTTCGGCATGAAAAATTGGATTTGATGGTTGTTGTTTCCGATTTCCAATAATTACCTGCAGAACCTGGCATTTGACCTCTCACTTGCTGCTTTACTGTGTGACAACATATACAACTTCGGGGAGTTGCTTTCCCATCCAATTGTATGTCCTTATATACTTATAATTTATATGTACCTTTATCTTGTCTGGTTACACTTTACTACTTACTCCTTCCTTGCCATAATTCTTGTCATGGTTTGTTGTGGCGTGAGTGGGATTCGGTTCCACGCCAAATCAAGAAGTCTACTCCGGCTGATTAGACTAGCAGGTCCATCCATCCATGTACACTTTTCCTTGTATGCCTGAATTTTTTCAAGGGATCGGTGGCAGCAAGATCCACGAGGAGCACGAGGCGGTGCATCAAGATGGGCAAATATGGTGTGGCAACGGGGTGGGCAAGAAGATGAGGGGATTGAGGCGAGGTGTCAGGACCCCGACTCAATGCCACATCGATCTAGCGTGTAACACCTCATATCACTTTGCGGCCTCACGCACGGTATTCCCACGGGTGTCGCCTTACCTTTTCCCGGGACCGTTTGCGCCTTTTGGCACACGTATATGATAGTGTCGCTAGCATCCATATGATAAGGAGCCCGGGCTGACATGGCTAGTCGTGAACCCAAAGTGGCACAAACTTACAGGGACAGGCATCCATGACCCAGTATCGAACGTGTCGGTCATCAGCGAGTGAATCCAGGCTGTAGCACTGGGCTAGCAGGACTCCGGTGAACCGGGCTGTAGCGGGCTAACAGGACTCCGGAATTCACCGCGTGGCATTTCCCCGAAGGGACAGACACAGGATCGAAGAAGGACACATGCCGGCCAGCCTAAGTGTTCCGGAGCAGTAGCAAGCTACTATGGAAACACTAGGAGACATTTCCTGGTAAGAGAGGCTACTAAGGATAAACAACTAGATAGTCAGATCCCACACATACCAAGCATTTCAGTAACATACACACAATATGCTCGATATGTGCAAATACAACATGGCATCACAACATGACTCTACAACTCAAGTATTTTATTCAATAGGCTCCGAGGAGCGAGATATTACAATCATGGGTCTCATGACCCAACATTCAGAGCAAACAAGTCAAGCACAAGCGGAAACTTAACATGTCTGAGTACAGACATCTACAAATGAGAAAGGCTGAGCAGCCTGACTATCTACCAGATCCTGCCGAGGGCACAAGATCGTAGCTGAGGTAACAAGCTAAACGTCGAAGTCCACACAGTACTACTAGCGAGACTGAAGTCTCTCTGCAAAAACATAAATTAAGCAACGTGAGTACAAATGTACCCAGCAAGACTTACATCAGATCTAACTACATATGCATCATTATCAACAAAGGGGATGGTGGGGTTTAACTGCAGCAAGCCAGCTTTGACTCGGTGGCTAACCTGAACTACGACTGCAAGTAACTCTTTTGAGGTGGCGCACACGAGTCCACATATTCACCATATCAATACACCACTATGGATCCTCTCCCGTCTCCCTACGAGAACGCCATCCATAGCACTCACGCTTATCTTGCGTATTTTAGAGTATCCACTTTCACTTGTCTATGAACTGTACAGGCAACCCAGAAGTCCTTTTCCGCGGACACGACTATTCGAATAGATCATATTAACCCTGCAGGGGTGTACTTCTTCACACACGCTCTCACCACTTACCGCCGTTTACACGACATGTACTCGGCAACCTTCAAGCGGAAGCCCAGCGAGGGTGTCGGCCACGACCTGACTAACCACACAAGTCTCTCGTCCAGGTTTATCGCCTATTCGGGTTCCATCCGCAAGGAGATCCGGCCGGGGTGTCGCTCACGGCCCCAAACGATGTGTGCAGGGTTCCCAAGTCCACCATCCGGGTGCCACTTGGTACACCGGGCCACTGTGCCTATTCTGTCCCAAGCCCACCTGTACCGGGTGCCGCTTGGTAGACTACTAACACTACCTACAAACACCAGAAACTAGTTGCAACTCCTGGACAGAGATCATGTTGATTAATAAGTCGAGAGGGGTCGAGTTACCGGAACCCAATGTGTGGTAGTAACTGTTCATGGATCACAAACACAGAACTCAGTTCCTGAGGATGGCTGCAATGAGACAACCCACCATGTACTCCTACATGGCCTCTCACCGCTACCTTTACCAAATCGTGTTCACACACTTAGCTCTCAACAGTAGGACATGTTCACACACCTTCGATTCATCCCCGATGAATCAGACCTGACTCAACTCTAAGCAGTAGCAGGCATGACAAACAAACATGGATGAGTAGGCACATCAGGGCTCAAACAACTCCTACTCATGCTAGTGGGTTTCATCTATTTACTGTGGCAATGACAGGTCATGCAAAGGATAAAGGGGTTCAGCTACCGCAGTAAATAACAGATGAATCGGTGTTGTCCTAATGCAGTAAAAGAGAGCAGGAGCGAGAGAGTGGGATTGTATCGGAATGAACAAGGGGGTTTTGCTTGCCTGGCACTTCTGAAGATAGCATTGAGTCTTCATCAGTGTCAACGATCACAACGTCGGAACATCGTCTACCGAGAGGGGACAGATACCGGCAACAGAGAAGAAATACAATCAATGCAATGCACAATATGATGCATGCTCATGACATGGCAATATGAGTGTGTTGGCCTAATGCAACTACAACCAGATGGATTTGGGTCATATTGAGCCAAAGGTTCAACCCCAAATTCAAATTATGAATTCAAATAGTGCCTTATCATGTTTTGCACTAAACATCAAGGTTAAGTTGTTTAAACATGCATGAAACCAGTGCAGATGGATAGATTGGATTTTTCTGATCATTTTTCATATATAATTTATTTCATTTGGGGTTACGGTTGAAATTATATGATTTTTAGAAGTTTTGTATATTTTCTGAAATAAATAAATCATTTTAGATTTATTTAAAATCCAGAAAACAGATTATTGCGTCAGCATGACGTCGGTGTGACGTCAGCAGGTCAACTGGGTCGGCCAGGTCAACCTGACCTGTGGGACCCACTGGTCAGTGACTCAGTTAACTAACTGAGTTAATTAGTGCTAAACTAGCCCTAACTAAGCTGTCAGCAGTGCGGGGCCCACGTGTTAGTGGATCATCTAGTTAACTACTTAACTAACACTAATTAAAATAACACTAATTAAACAGGGCATGGGCCCACTCGTCAGCGAGAGAGAGGGGTCAAACCCCTGGGCAGATGGGGTCAAATCCCGCCGGTCAAAGCGGTCAACCCGCCGGCGTTTAACCGCCGGCGAGACCAGATGCGGCGGCGGGCTTCGGGTTTGGTCCTCCGTCGACCAAATCGACGGCGGAGATGCGCTACATGCTGCTGGTGGACTCGCGCGTCGAGTGGTGCAGGCGGTGTGTGCGGGGGTGGCCGGAGATGACACCGGCGTCGAGCCAGGCGGCGGCCGGAGCTCGGAGGGAGGGGAGAAGGACCTACGGTGCACGGCAGGGGCCGGTGTTGGTCGTGTTCGGCTCCTGGGAGCTCGGTGAGCACGGAGGCATGCTCAAAAACGGACGGGGGCGGCTGTGGCCACGGCAACGACATGGCACGGCGGCGGCAGGTGCGGTGAGCTCGGTGTGGTGCATACGGTGCACGAGAGAGGGAACGGAGAGGGGGAGGACGGGCAGCAGCTCACAGTGGTCTCGACGGGCGGGTCAGAGAGGTCGGGGAAGAGCTGGAGTGGTCACGACGACGAGGGGGATCTCCGGCGATGGCGGATCGGGACGGCTCGGTGCAGCGTCTCCGGGGCGAGCGAGCGCTCGGGGCTCGGTCGAGGCAAAGCAGCGGACGACGGTGAAGCTTCTGGGCACGGAGAGGCGACGAGTGGACGGCCGTGGCTGCGGGCTTTACGACGGCGTGGACGCGGCTGCGTTGGCCATGGCATCCAGGGAGCGAGGGAGAGAACAAGGGGGAAGAATGGGGTGTCCACGGGGTCGGGGCGGCGCCGAGGAGTGGCTTCGAGGCGTCGCCGCGCTGTCCAAGCGAGGCAAGCGGCCAGGGAGCTGCGTGGCGAGCTCAGGCGCGTCGCGGCATCCCTCCTCTCTGCCTGCCTGGCGAGAGGAAGCAGGTGGCTGGCACGGGCCAGCACAGTGCTGGGCCGGCCAGTGGGCTGCCAGGTGGGCTGCGCCAGGTAAGTGGCCAGGTAGTTTCCTCTCTCTCTGTTTTCTATTTTATTTTCTGTTTTCTATTTTTCTGTAACTGTGTGGCTTTATTAAAAATACTTAAACAGATCCAAAAATCATGAAACTAATCATGGCTACTGTTTAGAATATATCCAATAGTAAACATTTTTGTTTATGATTATTTGAGCATTTAAAATATTTTATAGCATTTAAATGCCCAAATGCAAATAGGGTATGACTTAATTCAGGGCCCAATATGTTCTGCAAAAATATAAACCATTTTTGGTAGATGCTTTCACCTCAAACCAGAAATGTTGAACATTTTTAGAGGGCATTTTGAGTTCAATGAAAAAGATTTTATTTTGACCCTAGTTGAAATCATTTGGTGCTAGGGTTTAAGCATCCCCATTTCAAGTTTCCAATAAATTTAGACATGATGCATGGATGATTATGCAACTACTTGCAAACAAACTCTAGGGCTGTGACAACTCACCCCCACTAAACAAGAATCTCGCCCCGAGATTCAAGGCGTGAGGTAAGAAGACAAAGGGGACATAAACTAATAACATGAGCTCCAAGATCCAACTGTCTTCTCGAGGTGTTGATCTGTTGACTCAAAACAATCTTGACGTCTTTGCTTGCAAGGTCTTCATCCAACACGATGATGACAGAATGAGACTCTACAGAAGACGATCTCCTTGAAGATCGAGTATTCAAGATCAACTCATGGAGTGAGAGGTAAGAACATCTCTCGAGCTGAGATACGAAGCATTCATCCGAAGGGATGGAGTGGAACAGATGGCGAAGGTCCACTAGGTAGACAACAATTCCACATTTAAGAGGGTGGCGAACGGTTGTCAACGTAGCGAGCAGTTGAGTTGCCATGATACCATAACGATGCACTTTAGGGAAGGTGACTTGTAGAAATATCCCCTTAAGTGGCAAAAAGAATTACCTTTGATTCAAAGATCATTGAAACTCTTTATACCAGTCTAAGGCAATTCTCGAGCGATCGTTTGGAGGGGTTGGGTAGAATGGCATACCCGGATTGAATGGATGATGTGGATTACCTTGTTGAAGACAACACAAGTGATAATTTTAGTAACTGGGGAGAAGCTCAACAGTAGAGGGTGAGTCCACTATTTGAAAAGGTTATAGCATAACCGAGGAAACTGAGAGCAAACCCAGTTAGTGCCGATGATAACACCTAGCGCTTGTGCGTGCTCTCATGAACTTGAGCACTTCCATATTCATCAAGGTTTCACCAATATCCGTGTCAAGGATCCTGGCAACACAACGTACTACCATGATGAATGCCGGTAGAAGATGCAGATGCAAAGGAAGATAACACCTTCTCAGGTTTCACCTTGGCGGGGCCAAGGGGACAAAATCTGGATGATCGACCGAGAGACATTTAGCACTCCGCTTCTAATGTTCTCCTTGATGTACCAGCTTAACCCAATACCAGTCGGTATCTGGAACATCAAGTAAAGGTCTGGCTTCGGGGGAACAAGGGATCCATAAGGAACAACTTCTAATAAGTCACTCAAAATCCTCATGGAGAAGATGGTCGATTTGCTCAATCAAGATACTACAATGATAGATCTTCCGGCTAGGTGTGTCGGCCAGAACATCAACCTTGTCGGGACCTACATCATAGATCTTGGAAAGGTTCCAACCATCATATCTGCCTGAGATTCAGATCTGGTTGGTAACATAATATTCCAGCCTCATCAAGTCTAGAAGGAAAATGAAAGTTTGCAACACAAATTGATGAGATGACGTTGCGAGATTCTCGGGAAATGAACTACGATAGCAAGCTCCAAAGCATGAGCTGGTTCTGCTACGCACGTATGAACACGCTGTACCAGACAAGCATGACCACGTAGTAGTCTTATAATAAAACACTACCGAGTTCAGGTTGGGAACCATCATCGAGGATGTTGAAGTCTTGTGCATGACCTAGGATTAGCACATCAACTCCTTTTCCTTGAACAAATCAATCAGTGGCTTGGTGTGCTATGGAATACATATGGAGTGGAGGTAATTAATCTACCAAACCACAGTATACTTTGCACATGCATGACTGACTTGGGACGATTCCAGAGGAAGCAAAACTAACTTTCTCGAACCCACGGCGGCAACTTACATCAAATGCACGCGAATCAAAGGAAGTCACTTCTTTCATCCAACACATACTTCATGAACGGGGCATGAAGAAAATGCTTACACAAGTTTCCAACACTAACTTAATGTTCAACAAAATCATGGAGGAGATAAGGATGTTGTCAATGGGCTCAACAACAATTCATCCGGGTTTCCTTTTAAAAGGAATTCCATAGTTAAGTGAACACGGTGATAGCATTGGTCAGACCAAAGAATATAATGGTGTATGCTCGAGGAAAAACCACGAGTAAGACAATATTACGAATATCGTTGGTTCTGATTTGATTTGACGATAGCCCATACTCAATCAAAGGTTTGGGTAAGATAATAGATCCAACAATTGATCACAAGGACCAATCGATGAGAATATCATCTTTCTTCAACACACACACAAGGATATCCCTTCGGAATGAACTGAGTCGGACAAGCTTTCATCTTCCAACTCTCCAAGTTGTTGTTTAGCTTATCCAACTAGCTTAGGGGTATCCAACACAGACTCTTGGAGAAGGGGTGGTTTATAAGAAAACCAACTTGATCACGAGCTCAACATAACAGCCAGGTGACGACCTGGTGATACTTCCGAGAAGATATTCGGAAAATCACGAACCACCGATATGTTACTAAGCTCGAGGAGAATCTTGCTTTTCAGGGCAAGACGATATGATCAATAGAGCGAGGATTTGAAATAATCCTAACTCATCGATCAAGGAGTGCACCGGGAAAATGGACTAGGTAGCAGAATCAATCTTAGAATGATGATTCAATAATCAGCACGCTAAGAATGAGGTTGTTGTCCATTTAACTACCAAGCAACGGAGTTGCTAGGGCAACGGAGTTGCTAGGAGTATAGATTTCACACATCACCATTCACTTGTCGGCATTCCAGTTGCAACAACACAGAGACCGAGGAATGAAGAACAATGGCGAGAAGTATCACTTCATCAAGAATTCATAAGAGATGGTGCCATTCCTATGATACTCTTGACATAAAGAAGGTAATACTTCAAGGTAGAACAGACCAGAAGCTGGATTGACATTTTGATCTGCGAATTACAACTGCTTTGACCCAATCCTGGATATGGATGAGGTTCTGGAGTTTGTTTCTCCTAGTCATCCCGGAATAGAATGGCTTGACGGACCACAAGAGTAATAGGCATCGATGAACGAATGCACACATACCCTTGACTATCAATTGGTAGACGAGGGTCGGAAGACAACTACAGAGGGACAACTCAAAGGAACATACGATTTTCTGAGTTGTGGATGCATGGTTTAGCATGTCGAACGAAGTTCAACATATTTCTTCCGGATAACCCATGCAGAAAGGTAGAACTGGCAGAGCCACAATATATAATGGAGAACTCATCGAGGATATTCCTGTTGTGATCTTTTGATCCAACAAACTTCTGCCATGAAGTGGTTCATAGTATTTGGAAGAAGGAAATACCATGAACTTAGAGGACTATCGCAAAGGTTACTAATAACCTAAGGGAGCTAGCAATTACTATCAACATGAAGTAAGTAGGGTGAATCTCGGGTTCAAAACCCAGAAGTGAAATGCCTACTAACTAAGTGGCATCACGGGATGCTTTCGAGGATGGTGGCCAGAATCATCACACTGGGAACACAAAGCATGGCTAGATTACTAGGTAATGCTCCGAGACACCTAGGGTCATAATATTAACTCCAACATATATGTCGAGGTAATAGAATACCTCAACTCACCGATAGTGTGGTCAAACTGGCCCAAAGAGACATCAGAAACAGAAGGAAGGGATTTGCAAATGCATCAGAATATTGTAGAAACCTGGGATGACTCGGACAGCATAACGGTTGTAAATGCTCAAAAAGATTTGAGACATCCGACAAAATGGTGGCATAGCCACTCAACATCACAATATCGAGGTTTTGAGATCAACAGCTAACATACGGAAGCAGTAGGAACTGAACTGAGGCTTGAGTCCATCAATCCTATAAGTCTACTGATTAGTAACACGTGGTCCTAATAGAAAGAAGAGAAAGCCTAGTTCCTTAACCCCGCCGGAAAGATAAGATGACTCAGATCAGAAGGGCATGAGATATAAGGAGTAAAAAGAGCCTTACATTCCATCCCACAATCAATTTCCTTATATAACTAAAGAATTTCTAGACTCAACTTCGACCAGTTTGGCTTGGTAAAACTACAGGCAGTCGAGCTCTGATACCAAAGCTGTCAGGACCCCGACTCAATGCCACATCGATCTAGCGTGTAACACCTCATATCACTTTGCAGCCTCATGCACGGTATTCCCACGGGTGTCGCCTTACCTTTGCCCGGGACCGTTTGCGTCTTTTGGCACACGTATATGATAGTGTCGCTAGCATCCATATGATAAGGAGCCCGGGCTGACATGGCTAGTCGTGAACCCAAAGTGGCACAAACTTACAGGGACAGGCATCCATGACCCAACATCGAACGTGTCGGTCATCAGCGAGTGAATCCAGGCTGTAGCACTGGGCTAGCAGGACTCCGGTGAACCGGGCTGTAGCGGGCTAACAGGACTCCGGAATTCACCGCATGACATTTCCCCGAAGGGACAGACACAGGATCGAAGAAGGACACATGCTGGCCAGCCTAAGTGTTCCGGAGCAGTAGCAAGCTACTATGGAAACACTAGGAGACATTTCCTGGTAAGAGAGGCTACTAAGGATAAATAACTAGATAGTCAGATCCCACACATACCAAGCATTTCAGTAACATACACACAATATGCTTGATATGTGCAAATACAACATGGCATCACAACATGACTCTACAACTCAAGTATTTTATTCAATAGGCTCCGAGGAGCGAGATATTACAATCATGGGTCTCATGACCCAACATTCAGAGCAAACAAGTCAAGCACAAGCGGAAACTTAACATGTCTGAGTACAGACATCTACAAATGAGAAAGGCTGAGCAGCCTGACTATCTACCAGATCCTGCCGAGGGCACAAGATCGTAGCTGAGGTAACAAGCTAAACGTCGAAGTCCACGCGGTACTACTAGCGAGACTGAAGTCTCTCTGCAAAAACATAAATTAAGCAACGTGAGTACAAATGTACCCAGCAAGACTTACATCAGATCTAACTACATATGCATCATTATCAACAAAGGGGATGGTGGGGTTTAACTGCAGCAAGCCAGCTTTGACTCGGTGGCTAACCTGAACTACGACTGCAAGTAACTCTTTTGAGGTGGCGCACACGAGTCCACATATTCACCATATCAACACACCACTATGGATCCGCTCCCGTCTCCCTACGAGAACGACATCCATAGCACTCACGCTTATCTTGCGTATTTTAGAGTATCCACTTTCACTTGTCTATGAACTGTACAGGCAACCCAGAAGTCCTTTTCCGCGGACATGGCTATTCGAATAGATCATATTAACCCTGCAGGGGTGTACTTCTTCACACACGCTCTCACCACTTACCGCCGTTTACACGACATGTACTCGGCAACCTTCAAGCGGAAGCCCAGCGAGGGTGTCGGCCACGACCTGACTAACCACACAAGTCTCTCGTCCAGGTTTATCGCCTATTCGGGTTCCATACGCAAGGAGATCCGGGCGGGGTGTCGCTCACGGCCCCAAACGATGTGTGCAGGGTTCCCAAGTCCACCATTCGGGTGCCACTTGGTACACCGGGCCACTGTGCCTAGTCTATCCCAAGCCCACCTGTACCGGGTGCCACTTGGTAGACTACTAACACTACCTACAAACACCAGAAACTAGTTGCAACTCCTGGACAGATATCATGTTGATTAATAAGTCGAGAGGGGTCGAGTTACCGGAACCCAATGTGTGGTAGTAACTGTTCATGGATCACAAACACAGAACTCAGTTCCTGAGGACGGCTGCAATGAGACAACCCACCATGTACTCCTACATGGCCTCTCACTGCTACCTTTACCAAATCGTGTTCACACACTTAGCTCTCAACAGTAGGACATGTTCACACACCTCCGGTTCATCCCCGATGAATCAGACCTGACTCAACTCTAAGCAGTAGCAGGCATGACAAACAAACATGGATGAGTAGGCACATCAGGGCTCAAACAACTCCTACTCATGCTAGTGGGTTTCATCTATTTACTATGGCAATGACAGGTCATGCAAAGGATAAAGGGGTTCAGCTACCGCAGCAAATAACAGATGAATCGGTGTTGTCCTAATGCAGTAAAAGAGAGCAGGAGCGAGAGAGTGGGATTGTATCGGAATGAAAAAGGGGGTTTTGCTTGCCTGGCACTTCTGAAGATAGCATTGAGTCTTCATCAGTGTCAATGATCACAACGTCGGAACATCGTCTACCGAGAGGGGACAGATACCGGCAACAGAGAAGAAATACAATCAATGCAATGCACAATATGATGCATGCTCATGACATGGCAATATGAGTGTGTTGGCCTAATGCAACTACAACCAGATGGATTTGGGTCATATTGAGCCAAAGGTTCAACCCCAAATTCAAATTATGAATTCAAATAGTGCCTTATCATGTTTTGCACTAAACAGCAAGGTTAAGTTGTTTAAACATGCACGAAACTAGTGCATATGGATAGATTGGATTTTTCTGATCATTTTTCATATATAATTTATTTCATTTGGGGTTACGGTTGAAATTATATGAGTTTTAGAAGTTTTGTATATTTTCTGAAATAAATAAATCATTTTAGATTTATTTAAAATCCAGAAAATAGATTACTGCGTCAGCATGACGTCAGTGTGACGTCAGCAGGTCAACTGGGTCGGCCAGGTCAACCTGACCTGTGGGACCCACTGGTCAGTGACTCAGTTAACTAACTGAGATAATTAGTGCTAAACTAGCCCTAACTAAGTTGTCAGCAGTGCAGGGCCCACGTGTTAGTGGATCATCTAGTTAACTACTTAACTAACACTAATTAAACTAACACTAATTAAACAGGGCATGGGCCCACTCGTCAGCGAGAGAGAGGGGTCAAACCCCTGGGCAGACGGGGTCAAACCTCGCCGGTCAAAGCGGTCAACCCGCCGGCGTTTAACCGCCGGCGAGACCAGATGCGGCGGCGGGCTTCGGGTTTGGTCCTCCGTCGACCAAATCGACGGCGGAGATGCGCTACATGCTGCTGGTGGACTCGCGCGTCGAGTGGTGCAGGCGGTGTGTGCGGGGGTGGCCAGAGATGACGCCGGCGTCGAGCCAGGCGGCGGCCGGAGCTCGGAGGGAGGGGAGAAGGACCTACGGTGCACGGCAGGGGCCGGTGTTGGTCGTGTTCGGCTCCTGGGAGCTCGGTGAGCACGGAGGCATGCTCAAAAACGGACGGGGACGGCTATGGCCACGACAACGACATGGCACGGCGGCGGCAGGTGCGGTGAGCTCGGTGTGGTGCGTACGGTGCACGAGAGAGGGAACGGAGAGGGGGAGGACGGGCAACAGCTCACAGTGGTCTCGACGGGCGGGTCAGAGAGGTCGGGGAAGAGCTGGAGTGGTCACGGCGACGAGGGGGATCTCCGGCGATGGTGGATCGGGACGGCTCGGTGCAGCATCTTCGGGGCGAGCGAGCGCTCGGGGCTCGGTCGAGGCAAAGCAGCGGACGAGGTGAAGCTTCTGGGCACGGAGAGGCGACGAGTGGACGGCCGTGGCTGCGGGCTTTACGACGGCGTGGACGCGGCTGCGTCGGCCATGGCGTCCAGGGAGCGAGGGAGAGAACAAGGGGGAAGAATGGGGTGTCCACGGGGTCGGGGCGGCGCCGAGGAGTGGCTTCAAGGCGTCGCCGCGCTGTCCAAGCGAGGCAGGCGGCCAGGGAGCTGCGTGGCGAGCTCGGGCACGTCGCGGTGTCCCTCCTCTCTGCCTGCCTGGCGAGAGGAAGCAGGTGGCTGGCACGGGCCAGCACAGTGCTGGGACAGCCAATGGGCTGCCAGGTGGGCTGCGCCAGGTAAGTGGCCAGATAGTTTCCTCTCTCTCTCTGTTTTCTATTTTATTTTCTGTTTTCTATTTTTCTGTAACTGTGTGGCTTTATTAAAAATACTTAAACAGATCCAAAAATCATGAAACTAATCATGGCTACTGTTTAGAATATATCCAACAGTAAACATTTTTGTTTATGATTATTTGAGCATTTAAAATATTGTCACATCCCTAGCTGCTGGTAGTGCTCTAGGCTAGCTTCATGTGTGCATCATGTTTAAATTCTGAAATTTGAACTGAGGGAAATTGGAAGCCTCAAAACCCTAAATAAAAGAAGGGCAGAAACCCTAAAAATCTCATTCATTGTTCCAAAATGCTCTTCTTAAATGTTTGATAATTTTTGGCAAGGGTTCTGGTCCCAACCAAAATATTGAACATTTTTAAGGATTTATTTTTGGGACTTTGGATTTAATTCATTAGCTATTTGAATTTGAATTATATTCATATAATTAGAATATAATTTCAAATACCCCTGAAATATTTTATAAGCTTTTGGAAAAGTCCATCTAGCAATATAAAATATTCAGAGGAGTTTTTGGCATTGTTTGTATTATTTTAAATTCAAAACAGTGGCAAAATAAATTAAATAAAAACAAAACAGAAGAAAAATATGAAACAGAACAGAACTTACCTGGCGCCACTTACCTGGCCCAGCTCCATCTCGCCGGCCCAGCCCACCCCTCCCCCTTGTCCTCTTCCTCCTCTGCCAGGAGGACGAACAGAGGCGAGGCGTGGCGCGCGCCCGAGAGGCCTCGGCCACCTCCTGCTTCCACCGAGGCGTTTCCGAGCCTCCCCCTCACGCCACGGAGACGCCCTCGCCCCCTGCACCTCCCCTCTCTCCCCCTGGACCCCATTCCCTCCTCTGTTTCCCTCTCGCGCACAGCACCGAGCGGAGCTCGCCGCCATCGTCGCCGTACCCATGGCCACCGGCCACCCCTAGCCTCACCGACGCCCCAGGAAGCTCCGCCGGTCCTCCCTCGACCTCCTCGCCGTGTCACGCGACCAGAAGAGCCCCGGAACGCCACCCCCGACGTTTTCCCCTCGCCGGCCGCCGAGGATCTTCTCCGTCGATTCGGCCACTCCGGCGCGCCCCCGAGCCGGCTAACCATCCCTACGGCACCGCTGTGAGCTCCTACGCCTCCCCTCCCTCTTTCCCCCTTCGATTGCGCCCTATAGCCGCCGCCCCACGAGCTCCGAAGCCGCCGTCCGCCATGGCCGGTGAGCTCCGTGCTCCCGAGCTTCTCCGCCTGCGTTCGTTGCCTCCGGGTGTTCCTGGTGACCCCAGCATCCCGTAGAGCCCATCGGCCGCGCCCGCCGTGCCGTGTAACGCCGAAACCGAGCACGCCCGAGCTCCGGCCACCGCTGCCGAGCTCGAGGCCATCGTCTCCGGCCGCCCTAGCTGCTGCTGCTTGCTGAAATGGGCGCGGGTGAGCTCCAGCTCCCCGTAGCCGCTCTCCTCCGTCCATTTGGACGCCGGAGGAGCGAGCCCGCGCCCTCCGCCGCGCCTGTTGCCACCGGCGACGAGCCGCCGGCGGGTTAGGCCCTGCTGACCAGGGGTTTGACCCCCCCTGGGTCGATGACAGGTGGGGCCAGCCCCCCTGTTAATTAGTTAGTTTATTTTAATTTAATTACCCCCTGCTGACACTGACATGTGGGCCCTAGTGTCTTAATCCTTAATTAAACTAAAATAAACCCCCCCTGACGCTGACCAGTGGGCCCGACCCCCCCTAACCTTTTAATTAAACTAAATAAACCCCTGTTAACCCCCTGTCACTGACGTGTGGGTCCCACACGTCAGGTTTGACCCGGACCAGCCCGTTGACCTGCTGACGTCACTATGACGTCAGGCTGGCGCATTAATTCAATTACTGGATTTATTAATAATCAGGAAATTCCAGAAAATTGTATAAACTTCAATAATTCATAGAAAATTAACCGTAACTCCAAATTAAATAATTTATATATGAAAAATTATCAGAAAAATTCAAGGAATCCATCTGTACCATTTTCATGCATCTTAGAACAACTTATAGCTGCTATTTAGCACAAATCAATTAAATGGCATTTGAATAATCACATATGGAGTTTGAATTTGAATCTTGTATTCAAACCAACTTCATTTAATCTGTTGCTAGTTGCATTAGCCCAAAACACATTCATTTTGCCATGTCATGATCATGCATCGTATTGTGCATTGCATTGATTGTGTTCCCTTCTGTGTTGCCGGTATTGTCCCCTCTCGATAGACGTGATATCGATGATGTGATCATTGACACTGATGAAGACTCAATGTTATCTTCAGAAGTGCCAGGCAAGCAAAACCCCCTTGTTCATTCCGATACAATCCTACTCTCTCGCTCCTGCTCTCTTTTACTGCATTAGGACAACAACGATTCATCTGTTACTTGCTGCGGTAGCTGAACCCCTTTATCCTTTGCATGACCTGTCATTGCCACAGTAAATAGATGAAACCCACTAGCATGAGTAGGAGTTGTTTGAGCCCTGTTGTGCCTACTCATTCATGTTTGTTTGTCATGCCTGCTACTGCTTAGAGTTGAGTCAGGTCTGATTCATCAGGGATGAATCAGAGGCGTGCAAACATGTCCTACTGTGTGTGAGCTAAGTGTGTGAACACGATTTGGTAAAAGGTGTCGGTGAGAGGCCATGTAGGAGTACATGGTGGGTTGTCTCATTGAAGCCGTCCTCAGGAACTGAGTTCTGTGTTTGTGATCCATGATTCAGTTACTACCATACATTGGGCCCTGAAATATGACCCCGCTCGACTTCTTATTCACCCTAGCTCTCTGTCCAGGAGTTGCAAGTAGTTTCTGGTGTTTGTAGTATGCTGGAGGCCGTGGATAGCGCTGACCGTAGGGGTGGGCTGTGATGCGGTAGGCACGTGGCCGGGTATACCGGGCGCCCGTTTGGTGTCACGGAACCCTGTTCACATCGTTTGGGGCTGTGAGCGAAACTCCGGCCGGATCTCCTCATGGATGGAACCCGAATAGGCGATAAACCTGGACTAGAGACTTAGGTGTTTAGGTAGGTCGTGGTCTACACCCACGTCGGCTTTCGCTTGAAGTCTGCCGAGCACATGTCGTGTGCAGACGCTAAGTGGTGGAAACATGTATGAAGAAGTACACCCCTGCAGGGTTAACATCATCTATTCGAATAGCCGTGTCCGCGGTAAAGGACTTCTGGGTTGCTTATATCAGTTCATAGACAAGTGAAAGTGGATACTTTAAAATGCACAAGATAAGCGTGAGTGCTATGGATGGCGTTCTCGTAGGGAGACGGGAGCGGATCCATAGTGGTGTATTGATATGGTGAATATGTGGACTCGTGTGCGCCACCTCAAAAGAGTTACTTGCAGTCGTAGTTCAGGATAGCCACCGAGTCAAAGCTGGCTTGCTGCAGTTAAACCCCACCATCCCCTTTGTTGATAATGATGCATATGTAGTTAGTTCTGATGTAAGTCTTGCTGGGTACATTTGTACTCACGTTTGCCTATTTTATGTTTTTGCAGAGAGACTTCGGTCTCACTAGTAGTTCCACGTGGACTTCGACGTTTAGCTTGTTACCTCAGCTACGATCTTGTGCCCTCGGCAGTATCTGGTAGATAGTCAGGCTTCTCAGCCTTTTTCATTTATAGTTGTCTGTACTCAGACATGTTAAGCTTCCGCATGTGCTTTGACTTGTATGCTCTGATTGTTGAGTCATGAGACCCATGATTGTAATATCTCGCTCCTCGGAGCCTATTTGAATAAATTACTTGAGTCGTAGAGTCATGTTGTGATGCCATGTTGTATTTGCACATATCGAGCATATTGTGTGTATGCTATTGAAATGCTTGGTATGTGTGGGATCTGACCATCTAGTTGTTTATCTTTAGTAGCCTCTCTTACCGGGAAATGTCTCCTAGTGTTTCCACCGAGCCATGGTAGCTCGCTACTGCTCCGGAACACTTAGGCTGGCCGGCATGTGTCCTTCTTCGTTCCTGTGTCTGTCCCTTCGGGGAAATGTCACGCGATGAATACCGGAGTCCTGTTAGCCCGCTACAGCCCGGTTCACCGGAGTCCTGCTAGCCCAGTGCTACAGCCTGGATTCACTCGCTGATGACCGACACGTTCGATGCTGGGTCATGGATGCCTGTCCCTGTAAGTCTGTGCCACTTTGGGTTTACGACTAGCCATGTCAGCCCGGGCTCCTTATCATATGGATGCTAGCGACACCGTCATATACGTGTGCCAAAAGGCGCAAACGGTCCCGGGCCAAGGTAAGGCGACACTTGTGGGAATACCGTGCGTGAGGCCACAAAGTGATATGAGGTGTTACATGCTAGATCGATGTGACATTGAGTCGGGGTCCTGACAGCGTTGGTATCAGAGCTTGACTGCCTGTAGGATTACCAAGCCAAACTGGTCGAAGTTGAGTCTAGAAATTCTTTAGTTATGTAAGGGAATTGATTGTGGGATGGAACGTAAGGCTCTTTTTACTCCTTTACCTCATGCCCTTCTGATCTGAGTCATCATCTTCTCTTCTACGGGGATTAAGAACTAGGCTATCCCTTCTTTCTATTAGGATCACGTGTTACTAATCAGTGGACTTATAAGATTGTTGGATTTAAGTCTCAGTTCAGTTCCTACTACTTCCGTATGTTAATTGTTGATCTCGAAACCTTGATATTGTGCTTCTGAGTGGTTATGCCACCATTTTTGTGAATGTCTCAAGTCTTTTCTGAGCATTTACAGCCGTTATGCTGTCCGAGTCATTCCAGGTTTCTAAATAGTCTGATGCATTTGCAAAATCCTTTCCCTCTGGTTTCGATGCTCCTTTATGCCAGCTCAATCACACTAATTGTTGAGTTGAGGTATTCTACTGCCTCGACCTTTATGTTGGAATAATTATTATGACCCTAGGTGTCTCAGGGGATCATCTAGTAATTTAGCCATGATTTGTGTTCCCAGTGTGATGATTCTGGCCATCATTCTCGAAAGTATCCCGTGATGCTACTTAGTAATAGGTATTCTGTTCCTGGGTTCTTGAACCCGAGATTCACTCTACTTACTTCATGTTGATAGTGTTTGCTAGTTCCTTCAGGATATTAGTAACTTTGCGATAGTCCTCGAGGTCCGTGGTATTTCCTTCTTTCAAATACTATGAACCGCTTATGGCAGATGTTTATTGGATCAAAAGATCACAATTAGAGTACTCTTGAGGAGATCTCCATTCATAAATCGTGACTCTGCCAGTCCTACCTCTCTGCATGGGTTATCTGGAAGAAATGTTGAATTCGTTCGACATGCCAAACCATGCATCCACAACTCAGAAAATCGTGTGTTCCTTTGAGTTGTCCCTCTTTAGTTGTCTACTGACCTTCGTCTATCAATTGATAGTCAAGAGTATGCGTGCGTTCGTTTATCGATGCCTATTACTCTTGTGGTCCGTCAAGCCATTCTATCGCATAATGACTAGGAGAAACAAACTCCAGTACCTCTTCCATATCCAGGATTGGGTCAAAGAAGTTGTGCTCCGCAGATCAAATTGCTAATCCAGCTTTTGTTCTGTTCTACCTTGGAGTATTACCATCGTTATATCGGGATTGTTATAGGAATTGCACACCATCCCATGAACTCTTGGTACAGTGATACTTCTTGCCATCACTGTTCACTCCTCGGCCCTCGTGTTGATGCAACCGGAATACCGACAAATGAATTGTGATGTGTGAAATCAATACTCCCAGCAACCTCGTTGCTTGGTAGTTAAAGGATAATAATTTCATTCTTAGCATGTTGGTTTTTGAATCATCCTTCTAAGACTTATCGTGCTACCTAGTTCTTATTTCGGTGCACCCTTCGATTGATGAGTTAGGATCTTGTCAAGTCCTCACTCATTTGATTATATCGTCTTGCCCTCAAAAGCGAGATTGTTCTCGAGCTTAGTAACATACCGGTGGTTTGTGATTTTCTGAATGTCTTCTCGGAAGTATCACCAAGTCGTCACCTGACCGCTATGTTGAGTTCGTGATCAAGTTGGTTTCTTGTGAACCACCTTCTCTCCAAGAATCGGTGTTAGATATCCCTGAGCTAGTTGGTTAAGCTAAACGACAACTTGGAGGGTTGGAAGATAAAAGCTTGCCTGACTTAGTTCGTTCCAAAGGGATATTCTTGTGTAGTGTGTGTTGAACAAAGATGATATCTTCATCGATTGGTCCTTGTGATCAGTTGCTGGACCTATTGTCTTATCAATCCTTTGATTTGAGTGTGGGCTATCGTCAAATCAAGTCGGAACCAACGATGTTTGTAATGTTGTCTTACTCGTGGTTGATCCCTCGAGCATACACCATTATATCCTTTGGGTCTGACCAATGCTATCACCGTGTTCACTTAACTATGGAATTCCTTTTAAAAGGAAACCTAGATGAATTGTTGTTGAGCCCATTGACAACATCCTTGTCTTCTCCATAATTTTGCTGAACATTAAGCTAGTGTTGGAAACTTTTGAAAGCATTTGTTCATGCTAGCTCATGAAGCATATGTTTGGATGAAGGTAGTGACTTCCTTTAATTCATGTGCATCTGATGCAAGTTGCCGCCGTGGATTCGAGAAAGTCAATGTTGCTTTCTTTGGAATCATTCCAAATCAGTCATGCACACGTGCGAAGAATGTTGTGGTTTGAAGACTTGCAACCTTCAATCTATATGTATCCCTAGCACACCAAGCCACTGATTGATTTGTTCAAGGAGAAGGAGTTCCTTCATAAGAGCTAATCCGGACTTATGAAAGAACTTCGATACCCTCGTTGATGGTTCCCCCTCCTGAACTCGGTAGTGTTTTATTATAAGACTACCACGTGGTCATGCTTGTCTGGGACAACGTGTTCACATGTTTGTAGTAGAACCAGCTCATGTTTTGGAGCTTGCTATCGTAGTTCATCTCCCGAGAATCCCGCAACGTCATCTCGTCGATTTGTGTTGCAAACTTTCATTTTTCTTCCTAAGACTCGATGAGCCTGGAATATCCTAACACCAACCAGAGCTGAATCTCAGGCAGATATGATGGTTGGAACATTTCCCTAAGAACTATAATATTGGTCTCTCGATAACCGGTAAGGTGGATGTCGTGGCCAACACACCCATCCGGTAGACCTATTATTATAGTATCTTGTTTGAGGAAGTTGGCCACCCCCCCCATAGGGATTTCGTAGGATTACTCCCTAGTTGCCCCTATGGATTTTTGTGTTCCCGAAGTCCGACCTTTTACTTGATGTTTTAGATATCAAACCATATCTATGAATGGGTTATACTAGCACATCAAGGAGAACATTAGAAGCCGAGTGCTAAATGTCTCTCGGTCGATCATCCAGATTTTATTTGCTTGGCCTCGCTAAGGTGAAATCTGAGAAAGTGTTATCCTCCTTCGCATCTGCATCGTCCATCGCTATTCATCATGGTAGTATGTTGTGTTGTCAGCACCCTTGACGCGGTTGTTGATAAAACCTTGATGATTGTGGAAATGCTCAAGTTCTTGAGAGCACGCACAAGCGCTACGTCTTATCATCGGCACTAGCTGGGATTGCCCCAGATTTCCTCGGTTATGCTATAACCACTCCAACAGTGAATTCACTCTCTATTGTTGGGTTCTTCCCCAGTTACCAGAATCATTCCCAGCATTTGCATTTTGTTCCCAGCTTGCACCGCCAATGTGCCATTCTACCATGGGTCTCTTCCATTTCCGGTGATAAGCAAAATTCATCCATTACGTTGTCTTCAACAAGGTAATCCACATCATCCAAGTTTGAGTATGCCATTCTACCGAACCCCTCTAAATGATCGATTATGATTTGCCTTAAGCTGGTATAAAGAGTTTCAATGATCTCTGAATCAAAGGTAATTCTTTTGCCACTTAAGGGGAGATATCTACGAGTCACGGTTTCGAAGGTGTCTCGTTGTGGTATCATGGCAACTCAACTCCTCGCTACGTTGACAACCGTTCACCACCTTCTTAGGTGTGGAATCGTTGTCTACCTAGTGAACCTTCGTCATCTGTTCCACTCCATTTCTCTAGAGGTGTGCTTCATCTCTCAGCTCGAGAGATGTTGCTATGTCTCATTCTGTGAGTTAATCCTGAGTTGTTCGATCTTCGAGAAGATCGACCCTTCTAGAGTCTCCTTCTTCCCTCCATGTCATGTTGACAGGATTTCTCAGAGCAAGACTTCAAGACAATAATGGTGTTCAAATCAACGTTCATTTGAAGTGCACCCTGGATCGTGAAGATTATACTAGTTTGCGTTTCCCCTTCATCCTACCCTACGCTTGAATCTCGAGACGAGATTCTTGTTTAGTGGGGGTGAGTTGTCACATCCCTAGTTTCTGGCATTGCTCTAGGCTAGCTTCATGTGTGCATCATGTCTATATTTTTGAAACTTGAATTGAGGAATATTGGAAGCCTCAAAACCCTAAATAAAAGAGGGGCAAAAACCGTAGAAATCTCATTCATTGCTCCAAAAGGCTCTTCTTAAATGTTTGATAATTTTTGGTAAGGGTTCTGGTCCCAACCAAAATATTGAACATTTTTAAGGATTTATTTTTGGGACTTTGGATTTAATTCATTAGCTATTTGAATTTGAATTATATTCATATAATTAGAATATAATTTCAAATACCCCTGAAATATTTTATAAGCTTTTGGAAAAGTCCATCTAGCAATATAAAATATTCAGAGGAGTTTTTGGCATTGTTTGTATTATTTTAAATTCAAAACAGTGGCAAAATAAATTAAATAAAAACAAAACAGAAGAAAAATATGAAACAGAACAGAACTTACCTGGCGCCACTTACCTGGCCCAGCTCCATCTGGCCGGCCCAGCCCACCTCCTCCCCCTTGTCCTCTTCCTCCTCTGCCAGGAGGACGAACAGAGGCGAGGCGTGGCGCGCGCCCGAGAGGCCTCGGCCACCTCCTGCTTCCACCGAGGCGTTTCCGAGCCTCCCCCTCACGCCACGGAGACGCCCTCGCCCCCTGCACCTCCCCTCTCTCCCCCTGGACCCCATTCCCTCCTCTGTTTCCCTCTCGCGCACAGCACCGAGCGGAGCTCGCCGCCATCGTCGCCGTACCCATGGCCACCGGCCACCCCTAGCCTCACCGACGCCCCAGGAAGCTCCGCCGGTCCTCCCTCGACCTCCTCGCCGTGTCACGCGACCAGAAGAGCCCCGGAACGCCACCCCCGACGTTTTCCCCTCGCCGGCCGCCGAGGATCTTCTCCGTCGATTCGGCCACTCCGGCGCGCCCCCAAGCCGGCTAACCATCCCTACGGCACCGCTGTGAGCTCCTACGCCTCCCCTCCCTCTTTCCCCCTTCGATTGCGCCCTATAGCCGCCGCCCCACGAGCACCGAAGCCGCCGTCCGCCATGGCTGGTGAGCTCCGTGCTCCCGAGCTTCTCCGCCTGCGTTCGTTGCCTCCGGGTGTTCCTGGTGACCCCAGCATCCCGTAGAGCCCATCGGCCGCGCCCACCGTGCCGTGTAACGCCGAAACCGAGCACGCCCGAGCTCCGGCCACCGCTGCCGAGCTCGAGGCCATCGTCTCCGGCCGCCCTAGCTGCTGCTGCTTGCTAAAATGGGCGCGGGTGAGCTCCAGCTCCCCGTAGCCGCTCTCCTCCGTCCATTTGGACGCCGGAGGAGCGAGCCCGCGCCCTCCGCCGCGCCTGTTGCCACCGGCGACGAGCCGCCGGCGGGTTAGGCCCTGCTGACCAGGGGTTTGACCCCCCCTGGGTCGATGACAGGTGGGGCCAGCCCCCCTGTTAATTAGTTAGTTTATTTTAATTTAATTACCCCCCTGCTGACACTGACATGTGGGCCCTAGTGTCTTAATCCTTAATTAAACTAAAATAAACCCCCCCCCTGACGCTGACCAGTGGGCCCGACCCCCCCTAACCTTTTAATTAAACTAAATAAACCCCTGTTAACCCCCTGTCACTGACGTGTGGGTCCCACACGTCAGGTTTGACCCGGACCAGCCCGTT
>NC_041387.1:86011103-86034094 GCF_002162155.2 Triticum dicoccoides | reverse complement strand
CCTGACGCTGACCAGTGGGCCCGACCCCCCCTAACCTTTTAATTAAACTAAATAAACCCCTGTTAACCCCCTGTCACTGACATGTGGGTCCCACACGTCAGGTTTGACTCGGACCAGCCCGTTGACCTGCTGACGTCACTATGACGTCAGGCTGGCGCATTAATTCAATTACTGGATTTATTAATAATCAGGAAATTCCAGAAAAATGTATAAACTTCAATAATTCATAGAAAATTAACCGTAACTCCAAATTAAATAATTTATATATGAAAAATTATCAGAAAAATTCAAGGAATCCATCTGTACCATTTTCATGCATGTTACAACAACTTATAGCTGCTGTTTAGCACAAATCAATTAAATGGCATTTGAATAATCACATATGGAGTTTGAATTTGAATCTTGTATTCAAACCAACTTCATTTAATCTGTTGCTAGTTGCATTAGCCCAAAACACATTCATTTTGCCATGTCATGATCATGCATCGTATTGTGCATTGCATTGATTGTGTTCCCTTCTGTGTTGCCGGTATTGTCCCCTCTCGATAGACGTGATATCGATGATGTGATCGTTGACACTGATGAAGACTCAATGTTATCTTCAGAAGTGCCAGGCAAGCAAAACCCCCTTGTTCATTCCGATACAATCCTACTCTCTCGCTCCTGCTCTCTTTTACTGCATTAGGACAACAACGATTCATCTGTTACTTGCTGCGGTAGCTGAACCCCTTTATCCTTTGCATGACCTGTCATTGCCACAGTAAATAGATGAAACCCACTAGCATGAGTAGGAGTTGTTTGAGCCCTGTTGTGCCTACTCATTCATGTTTGTTTGTCATGCCTGCTACTGCTTAGAGTTGAGTCAGGTCTGATTCATCAGGGATGAATCAGAGGCGTGCAAACATGTCCTACTGTGTGTGAGCTAAGTGTGTGAACACGATTTGGTAAAAGGTGTCGGTGAGAGGCCATGTAGGAGTACATGGTGGGTTGTCTCATTGAAGCCGTCCTCAGGAACTGAGTTCTGTCTTTGTGATCCATGATTCAGTTACTACCATACATTGGGCCCTGAAATATGACCCCGCTCGACTTCTTATTCACCCTAGCTCTCTGTCCAGGAGTTGCAAGTAGTTTCTGGTGTTTGTAGTATGCTGGAGGCCGTGGACAGCGCTGACCGTAGGGGTGGGCTGTGATGCGGTAGGCACGTGGCCGGGTATACCGGGCGCGCGTTTGGTGTCACGGAACCCTGTTCACATCGTTTGGGGCTGTGAGCGAAACTCCGGCCGGATCTCCTCATGGATGGAACCCGAATAGGCGATAAACCTGGACTAGAGACTTAGGTGTTTAGGTAGGTCGTGGTCTACACCCACGTCGGCTTTCGCTTGAAGTCTGCCGAGCACATGTCGTGTGCAGACGCTAAGTGGTGGAAACATGTATGAAGAAGTACACCCCTGCAGGGTTAACATCATCTATTCGAATAGCCGTGTCCGCGGTAAAGGACTTCTGGGTTGCTTATATCAGTTCATAGACAAGTGAAAGTGGATACTTTAAAATGCGCAAGATAAGCGTGAGTGCTATGGATGGCGTTCTCGTAGGGAGACGGGAGCGGATCCATAGTGGTGTATTGATATGGTGAATATGTGGACTCGTGTGCGCCACCTCAAAAGAGTTACATTGCAGTCGTAGTTTAGGATAGCCACCGAGTCAAAGCTGGCTTGCTGCAGTTAAACCCCACCATCCCCTTTGTTGATAATGATGCATATGTAGTTAGTTCTGATGTAAGTCTTGCTGGGTACATTTGTACTCACGTTTGCCTATTTTATGTTTTTGCAGAGAGACTTCAGTCTCACTAGTAGTTCCACGTGGACTTCGACGTTTAGCTTGTTACCTCAGCTACGATCTTGTGCCCTCGGCAGTATCTGGTAGATAGTCAGGCTTCTCAGCCTTTTTCATTTATAGTTGTCTGTACTCAGACATGTTAAGCTTCCGCATGTGCTTTGACTTGTATGCTCTGATTGTTGGGTCATGAGACCCATGATTGTAATATCTCGCTCCTCGGAGCCTATTTGAATAAATTACTTGAGTCGTAGAGTCATGTTGTGATGCCATGTTGTATTTGCACATATCGAGCATATTGTGTGTATGCTATTGAAATGCTTGGTATGTGTGGGATCTGACCATCTAGTTGTTTATCTTTAGTAGCCTCTCTTACCGGGAAATGTCTCCTAGTGTTTCCACCGAGCCATGGTAGCTCGCTACTGCTCCGGAACACTTAGGCTGGCCGGCATGTGTCCTTCTTCGTTCCTGTGTCTGTCCCTTCAGGGAAATGTCACGCGATGAATACCGGAGTCCTATTAGCCGGCTACAGCCCGGTTCACCGGAGTCCTGCTAGCCCAGTGCTACAGCCTGGATTCACTCGCTGATGACCGACACGTTCGATGCTGGGTCATGGATGCCTGTCCCTGTAAGTCTGTGCCACTTTGGGTTTACGACTAGCCATGTCAGCCCGGGCTCCTTATCATATGGATGCTAGCGACACCGTCATATACGTGTGCCAAAAGGCGCAAACGGTCCCGGGCCAAGGTAAGGCGACACCTGTGGGAATACCGTGCGTGAGGCCACAAAGTGATATGAGGTGTTACATGCTAGATCGATGTGACATTGAGTCGGGGTCCTGACAAATATTTTATAGCATTTAAATGCCCAAATGCAAATAGGGTATGACTTAATTCAGGGCCCAATATGTCCTGCAAAAATATAAACCATTTTTGGTAGATGCTTTCACCTCAAACCAGAAATGTTGAACATTTTTAGAGGGCATTTTGAGTTCAATGAAAAAGATTTTATTTTGACCCTAGTTGAAATCATTTGGTGCTAGGGTTTAAGCATCCCCATTTCAAGTTTCCAATAAATTTAGACATGATGCATGGATGATTATGCAACTACTTGCAAACAAACTCTAGGGCTGTGACACGAGGATGGAGGCAACGACAGTTTGCAGCAAATAAACATCCATCATTGGTTGCAGGTTTGAGGATAACTAGCTGCAGGTCATGTTCCAGAATCCCCCTTTCAATCTTCTCTCCCCATAGACTAAATATGTATCCTTTTTCTTGCCCTCTCCCTTGGTTAATCCTTTTTATCTGCTAATTTGTTCACAATCCTTTTTCCCTTGGTTAATTTGTAGGAGGAAAATTGTGCTGACGATCTTTTCAGCAATGGTAATTATTTTGTTCCTGTGAAGCTCCAGGTTTGGCTGATTGCTTGGATGATGAGTTTCATAACCCACACAAGAAATATGAAAGAAAAGTAAGCCGGACTAGATGTACATATTTCCTTAAAGTGACTAACAATATGTAATAACCTTACTACACAATTTCAGGGTAAACCCAAGACACAATCCATTTGGTTTGTGATTTTGAAGGCACAAATAGAAATAAGAACACCATACATATATAATGCTCTATAAGGTTTTCTCTAAATTTTGTGAGTCCCCGAAGACATGCGTTCTCTTCCAATAGTTTGACTTTAAAAGTACTTGATGTGTCCACACAATTTATATTTGATGATGTGCATGACACTTTTAGCAGAAAAAATAAAGCAAAATCTGGGCACAAATTGACTCTTCCCTCCTGTGTACCGAGATAAATGAATTCACAAGTCCCACAAAACTGCCATGTGCAATTTGGCATCAATTTCTTTGTCACGTTTTGTAAGAGAAAATGTATGTGTTGATTACTATTGAGCCTTTGGTTAATTGTTGGACCTGGCAATGTGTGTGCATTACTTGACATTGTACATTTGATGTTTCTTGGTATTCCAGAGCCCCATCTACTTAGCTTGTCGGTAGTATTGGACAAAATAAATAGGTATTTTGACTTTGATAAATTAGGACTGGTCCTTCTCAAGAGTGTTGTGGTTATGTTTAATGTACTGTTGTGCACGAGATTTTTACTGTGTCCCTAGCTCTATACATTGTTCCTATGAGCTGTTCATGTTGTTTAATAAAACTTATAATGATGCACTGTAGTTCAGTTCAGTTTTTTAGTCCCTTCGATATGTCGTGCAACAACCATTCAGCAAGGCTTTGTCTTTCGTTGTGTTATTAGAGGCAATGCTTGATGATATTCGTTGATATTTTAAGTGTTGTATCTTTGCATTTTATTTGTAGGAGGAGCTTTGAAAGTTTGTCAGGGTAGAGAGGATGGTTCTCAAGTATGCTACTATCATTGATGTTGTGTGGGAACGCTATTGTGAAACTGCTTTCCACTATCTTGTACCTGCAATTGTGTTTTATACATGACAGGGCTCTGCCGTTTCAATGGTGCCAAGATATACCCGTGGAATGTATCAGATTCGTCCATTCAGACTCTCGAGTAGGCTTGTGTGCCCATATCGTTAATGCACATGGAATTAAATAAGTAGAAATTGGCTAAAATTATGCTGCCCATTCTTTGCGTGTATCCAAAATCAGGTCTTCCTTTTGTCCAACTGAAAGTGCAAGCGCTATTTCCGCAACCATCTCAAGCCTGCTAAGCTTATATGGACTGCCATGCACAGGAAGCAGCAGAAGAACGTACACGGTAACAAGCCAATTCCCTTAAATGATATACTCCATATACTCCAACATATGTTTCATAATCTTAATAGTATCTCCTATTAGGTGATCTGATTAGGAAGTGTAAGTACAATGATCTGGTAAGTAATTGGGCTGCCTAAATATTTCCTCTGATTAATAGTTTAATTTACCAATAGATACTGGCAATCAAAGAAACTGGCATCTAATCATTATCAGGGATGAAATGATTTAGTTACCACACTGTGTCAGTTAGTCTGCTCTTTGTTCACAACATGAGTGGTCTATATTACTTAATCATGTGTAATTTTCTTTCCTTTTGCCCTGTTGTAAATGGATCTATAGTTTGCCAGTTTTCATCTCTGTTTAGATGTGTTTTCACCAAAACTCCCGAGTACTCGCTTGCTTTGTTTTTTTAAGCAACTACAAATTGTATGGGCATATGAAGTTGCGGCTTTTAATTCTTCGTGGTGAGGTTGCAGGATATTCGTGTTGAGGCTGCAAAGAAGAGGCACCGCACCACCAAGAGTCTGTGTGGTCTCACTGTTCATCGCCTCTGGACCCGCCATTGACGACCATAACCAACGTATATGCATAGAATCCATGTGCCGTGTTTCCTGTTTCTCTAAGACCTTTTAATTCTGCCGTATGATGTGAGGAAATATCCCTCTGCTTTATCATCTATATCATCGTTCATGTAACATCTAAGAGTCCAGTCTTTGATGTGTTGCGTTTGCGCAACTATTTTATTGTTTCAGTTAGAAACTTCTCTGAATGTGTTGCTTTTGCACAACTGTCGTGTTATTTCAGTTAGAAACTTGCACGTATCAGTACTTCATCTCCCTGTGCCCTGAGTCGGATGGAATAACAACAAGTACTACACACAGGAAAGTGGTAGGGGCGCGTCCAACCTGGCACCGCCCAGCTTTTGCTCAGGCGGCGCGCCACGGGCGCGCCCCAACCACTAGTTACTCAGCCAAGGTGCCGGAGTCTTCAACCACTCTAGACTTGACTTCCTCTAGCGAGATGGCCTCTCCACAGGTAGAGGTTGTCTGAAACGCTTGGGCCCCGTCTCCCTCCCGTAGGGGCAACTCAGGCGTCTCAAACCCAAGCCCGCTGTCGGGGCTCCTCCCCCTTCTCCTCTCCCTTGTCACCGTCGGAGGGGGTCGCTGTAATGCCATGAGGCAGTCGGGAATGGTTGCGGCGAGGCTCTAGTCACTCCGGGCCCCGTGGAGGACCTTGGAGCCGAGGTAGCAACCTCGAGCAATGGTGCTGCGCCATCCTCGGCAAGAGGCGCCAGCGGGTTCTGGTCGCTCACCTCGACCGTGCAGGGCAGCATGGTGACGGCGGCGATGGTTGTTATGCGCGGTGGTTTAGGGGGCACCCGCATCAGATCTGACGGTACCTTCCAACAACCTCTTGTCGCCCTCATCTCAGATACATTCTTCGGTGGTCTTCAGGCGCTGTAGTCGTGTCTTTCTCGAGGTGGGGTGGGAGTAGGAACCGGGAAATCAGTGGTCGGCTGTGTTGTCCCATACTTGTAGGCACTGGTAAGGTTGCCCATTTCCCCCTCTTCCTCCATGGCTCATATGTACAAGGAAATCCCAGCTGCTGCCTTGGACACCCATAAGTTTGGGTCAGTTTATTATCTGCTGTCAGGTCTACCGACAATCAACACTATTCTCAGACACACCTTGTTGCCCAAGTCTGCAGATGATAGGATGATCAGAGGGCACTCAATCAATCTGTTGCATATGTTTGATGTGCCTGAAAACTTCAAGGTGATGACATTGATTGTAGAGACAATCAAGAGGACTGGTGCAGACTAGAAGAGATCATGTGGCTATGCTCCACAAATTTAGATGCTCATAAACTCCAAGATGGGCAAGAGCATGTATCTTCTGGACGAGGAACATCTTCCCCTCCTGCCAGACTTTGAAGATAATGTGGTTGTCATGGATCCATCCCATCCCACGTCTGTGCAGGCTCAGGAGAAGAAAGAGAAAGCTAGAGCTAAGAAGGCTGCCAAGATTCCAAGTGCAGAAGAAGCCTCTCAAGTTCTCCTGAAATCCAAGCAAGACCAACTGGGCTATCTCATTCAAGCTACATTGAGGATTGAGAAAGGATTGGCAACCCTGACTCAAAACCAAGAGAGTTTAGAAAGGATCTTTGAGACTAAGATGCATGACTTAGATGTGAAGGTCACAGAAATTCAGTCTACAATGGAGAAGATCCAAGAAGATCTTGAAGACAGGGATGAGGAACCTAGTACAGATGCTTTTCAGCAAGTCCCAAGGGGACCTAGGTCATCAGTTGTGCCAATTGTAACAGATCCCAGACCCACTGTGTCAGCACCTATGGCTACAGCTTCAGTTGCTCCTCCAGTTGCAACTCCACCAGCTCCTCAGACCTCTTCGGATGCATTTGTTGCGGGACTCCTCTCCATGCCACCTTCGCACTCCAGAGCTCCCGTAGATCGTGCTTAGAGCCGCATAGCACTATGCATTTTCAAGCTTTTGGTAACTTGTTGCCAAAGGGGGAGAAAGTGTATAGATCATAGGCTTCGAGAGAGAAAGAGTGCTTGCTTCTTTTGCCTATTTTTTCTACTCCATTTGCTTTGCTTGTTTGGTTAAAACAATGTTTTATGCATGTGTGTGTTATACTCTTATGATCATATGTTTGATCATACCATACTTTAATGCTTGTGCTTGAATGATGATATTCTTATCTTATGTATGATCATTCATATCTTATTTTTGTGATGAGTGCGTGTTCCATATTCTATCATTTTGAGTGCTCCACCAAGATGTATGTGACATGGAAGAGTGACCCGTAATCCTAATTTCTTGTACATTTGCATTCAAAAGCAAATTTAAATAATGCACAAATTTAGTGGGGAGCTCTTGCTTATCACATACTTCTCAAAGTGACGATGTACTTCATTTATATTATCATTTGTCGAAGCTTTGATCTATACGTTGTCATCAATTACCAAAAAGGGGGAGATTGAAAGTGCAACTAATCCCCGGATGGTTTTGGTAATTCATAACAACATATAGCTCATTGAACTAATACTCTTTCAAGATCAGTATTTCAGAAAGTTCAATGATTGGTATGGCATGGACTAGAGATGTGGACCCCTTAAAATGCTAAGGACTCATATCTCGGGACTCTACATTTTCATTATAGTGATCCAAGATAACATTGAGTCTATAGGAAAGCCAATACTATTAAAAGGGGGTGAGGTGTTGCTTAATGACTTGCTTGCTCAAAATGCTTAGTGATATGCTCCAAAATCCCTCAATCACTTTCTCATTTCCACAAATGTCCTAAACCTAAAGTCAAACTCAACCCCACTGATTTGATCTATCCGGCGCCACCGAGTTCACTTGAAATTGCCATATCCACAAACCCTAATCAGTTCGGTCTTACTGATAGGGATCTCGGTCTCACCGAGATGAGAATGCAAACTCTCTACTTCCCTTCGTAACATTTCGGTCTAACCGAAGTGAGTGATCGGTCCCACCGAGTTGGCATTGCAAACTCTCTGTTTCCTTTTCGTAATGTTTTGGTCTAACCGAGATGAGCGATTGGTCCCACCGAGTTTGCCTGACCAAGTCTCTATTTGATTATTACTGAAATGGGTCTCACTGAGTTCACGTGATCGGTCTCACCGGATGAGGTTTTGCTGTAACCCTAGCACATCGGTCTCACTGAGTTGATGTTGTCAGTCCCACCAAAATGCCTAATGCTCACATTTTGAACCAAGTCGGTCTCACCGAGTTTAACCATTCGGTCCCACCGAGTTTGGGAATTCGTGAGTAATGGTTAGATTTTGTGTGGAGGCTATATATACCCCTCCATCCCCTTCTCCATACATGAGAGAGCCATTAGAACGTGCCTACACTTCCACTACTCATTTTCTGAGAGAGAACCACCTACTCATGTGTTGAGACCAAGACATTCCAATCCAACCATAAGAATATTGATCTCTAGCCTTCCCCAAGTTGCTTTCCACTCAAATCATCTTTCCACCATAGCCAAATCTATGAGAGAGAGTTGAGTGTTGGGGAGAGTATCATTTGAAGCCAAGAGCAAGGAGTTCACCGTCAACACACCATCTATCGGATTTCGGGTTCCGGCAAAACCCTTGAGGTTCAAACACTGGGGTGCACACGAAGATTTCCCCCTACCGAACCTCGCTCTCAGCCTCGCCGCAATCTCTAAGCTAAGCTAGATGAACTCATGACACAAGAGACACAAGATTTATACTGGTTCGGGCCACCGTTGTGGTGTAATACCCTACTCCAGTGTGGTGTGGTGGATTGCCTCTTGGTCTGATGATGAACAGTACAAGGGGAAGAACAGACTCCTGAGGCGAGGTGTTCTTCCGCTTGGTGGGTGGTTCTGCTCTAGGTCCGATCTCCGATCTCCCTCACCTTGTTGGTGGCTAGCCCTATTTATAGAGGCCTTGGTCCTCTCCCCAAATATTGAGCGGGAAGGGAGCCAACAACGGCCAATTTGAAGGGGAACAACTAGTACAAGTTATCCTGACTAAAGGTGGTCTTCTCCTGCCAAAGGCTCTGGTGGTGACGCCGTCTTGGGCTCCACTGTGACCTCCGTCTTGCCGTCTTGCTGGTCTTGGTCTTGTTGCACCGATATGGAAACCTTTGCCTGATGCCTCAGTACTCCGCGCCTGCGCTTGCCCCCTTAGCACCAAAGGGGAAACGAGGACAATGTGCGCGCAGGCGCCCGCCTGGCCTTGGTCGTCATGGCTTGCGTCACGGGAAACCTCACGAGGTACCCATTGCCTGTTGGGGAACGTTGCAGAAAATTAAAAAATTTCCTACGGTTTCACCAAGATCCATCTATGAGTTCATCTAAGCAACGAGTCATGGGAGAGAGATTGCATCTACATACCACTTGTAGATCGCGTGCGGAAGCGTTCAAGGGAACAGGGATGATGGAGTCGTACTCACCGTGATCCAAATCACTGATGACCAAGTGCTAAACGGACAACACCTCCGCGTTCAACACACATACGGAACGGACGACGTCTCCTCCTTCTTGATCCAGCAAGGGGGAAGGAGAGGTTGAGGAAGAAGGCTCCAGCAGCAGCACGACGGTGTGATGATGGTGGAGAGGCAGTACTCCGACAGGGCTTCGCCAAGCACTCAACGAAGGAGGAGAGGTGTTGGGGAGGGGAGGGGCTGCGCCTTGGATCAGGTGTTCAGCCCTCCCCTCGCCCCTCTATTTATAGGGGAAGGGGAAAGGGGGCCGGCCCCCTCTAGATGAGATCTAGAGGGGGGGCGGCGGCCAGGGAGGGGGGCTTGCCCCCCAAGCAAGGGGCGCGCCCCCACTAGGGTTCCCCCCAACTCTAGGCGCATGGGCCCAAGGGGGGGGCGCCCAGCCCACCAGGGGCTGGTTCCCTGCCCCTTGCGGCTCATGTGGCCCTCCGAGAGGGGTGGCCCCTCCTGGTGGACCCCCGGAACCCCTCCGGTGGCCCAGGTACAATACCGATATGCCCCCGAAACTTTCCGGTGTCCGTATGACAACTTCCCATATATAAATCTTCACCTCCTGACCATTCCGGGACTCCTCGTGACGTCCGGGTTCTCATCCGGGACTCCGAAAAACATTCGGTAATCACATACAAGTCTTCCTAATAACCCTAGCGTCACCGAACCTTAAGTGTGTAGACCCTACGGGTTCAGGAGACATGCAGACATGACCGGGACGGCTCTCCGGTCAATAACGAACAGTGGGATCTGGATACCCATGTTGGATCCCACATGCTCCTCGATGATGTCTTCGGATGAACCACGATGTCGAGGATTCAATCAACCCCGTATACTATTCCCTTTGTCAATCTGTACGTTACTTGCCCGAGACTCGATCGTCGGTATCCCAATACCTCGTTCAGTCTCATTACTGGCAAGTCACTTTACTCGTACCGTAATGCATGATCCCCTGACCAGACACTTGGTCACTTTGAGCTCATAATGATGATGCACTACCGAGTGGGCCCAGTGATACCTCTCCGTCATACGGAGTGACAAATCCCAGTCTCGATCCGTGTCAACCCAACAGACACTTTTGGAGATACCTGTAGTGCACCTTTATAGTCACCCAGTTACATTGTGACGTTTGGTACACCCAAAGCACTCCTACGGTATCCGGGAGTTACATGATCTCATGGTCTAAGGAAAAGATACTTGACATTGGAAAAGCTCTAGCAAAACGAACTACACGATCTTGTGCTATGCTTAGGATTGGGTCTTGTCCATCACGTCATTCTCCTAATGACGTGATCCCGTTGTCATTGACATCTAATGTCCATAGTCAGGAAACCATGACTATCTGTTGACCAACGAGCTAGTCAACTAGAGGCTTACTAGGGACGTACTATGGTCTATGTATTCACACGTGTATTACGATTTCCGGATAATACAATTATAGCATGAATAAAAGACAATTATCATGAACAAGGAAATATAATAATAATCCTTTTATTATTGCCTCTAGGGCATATTTCTAACAGTCTCCCACTTGCACTAGAGTCAATAATCTAGTTACATTGTGATGAATCGAACACCCATAGAGTTCTGGTGTTGATCATGTTTTGCTCGCGAGAGAGGTTTAGTCAACGGATCTGCGACATTTAGATCCGTATGTACTTTGCAAATATCTATGTATCCATCTTGAACATTTTCACGGATGGAGTTGAAGCGACGCTTGATGTGCCTGGTCTTCTTGTGAAACCTGGGCTCCTTGGGAAGGGCAATAGCTCCAGTGTTGTCACAGAAGAGTTTGATCGGCCCCGAACCATTGGGTATGACTCCTAGGTCGGTGATGAACTCCTTCACCCAAATTGCTTCATGCGCTGCCTCCGAGGCTGCCATGTACTCCGCTTCACATGTAGATCCCGCCACGACGCTCTGCTTGCAGCTGCACCAGCTTACTGCTCCACCATTCAACATATACACGTATCCGGTTTGTGACTTAGAGTCATCCAGATCTGTGTCGAAGCTAGCATCGATGTAACCCTTTACGACGAGCTCTTCGTCACCTCCATAAACGAGAAATATGTCCTTTGTCCTTTTCAGGTACTTCAGGATATTCTTGACCGCTGTCCAGTGTTCCTTGCCGGGATTACTTTGGTACCTTCCTACCAAACTTACGGCAAGGTTTACAGCAGGTCTAGTACACAACATGGCATACATAATAGATCCTATGGCTGAGGCATAGGGGATGACACTCATCTCTTCTTTATCTTTTGCCGTGGTCGGGCATTGAGCCGAGCTCAATCTCACACCTTGCAGTACAGGCAAGAACCCTTTCTTGGACTGATCCATTTTGAACTTCTTCAAAATCTTATCAAGGTATGTGCTTTGTGAAAGACCTATGAGGCGTCTCGATCTATCCCTATAGATCTTGATGCCTAATATGTAAGCAGCTTCTCCAAGGTCCTTCATTGAAAAACACTTATTCAAGTAGGCCTTAATGCTGTCCAAGAATTCTATATCATTTCCCATCAAAAGTATGTCATCTACATATAATATGAGAAATGCTACAGAGCTCCCACTCACTTTCTTGTAAACGCAGGCTTCTCCATAAGTCTGCATAAACCCAAACGCTTTGATCATCTCATCAAAGCGAATGTTCCAACTCCGAGATGCTTGCACCAGCCCATAAATGGATTGCTGGAGCCTGCATACTTTGTTAGCATTCTTAGGATCGACAAAACTCTCCGGCTGCATCATATACAGTTCTTCCTTAAGATGCCCGTTAAGGAATGCCGTTTTGACGTCCATCTGCCATATCTCATAATCATAGTATGCGGCAATTGCTAACATGATTCAGACGGACTTAAGCTTCGCTACGGGAGAGAAAGTCTCATCGTAGTCAATCCCTTGAACTTGCCGATAACCCTTAGAGACAAGTCGAGCTTTATAGATGGTGACATTACCATCCGCGTCCGTCTTCTTCTTAAAGATCCATTTATTTTCTATCGCTCGCCGATCATCAGGCAAGTCAGTCAAAGTCCATACTTTGTTTTCATACATGGATTCTATCTCGGATTTCATGGCTTCTAGCCATTTGTTGGAATCTGGGCCCGCCATCGCTTCTTCATAGTTCGAAGGTTCACCGTTGTCTAACAACATGATTTCCAGGACAGGGTTGCCATACCACTCTGGTGTGGAACGTGTCCTTGTGGACCTACAAAGTTCAGTAGCAACTTGATCAGAAGTACCTTGATCATCATCATTAATTTCCTCTCCATTCGGTGTAGGCACCACAGGAACGTTTTCCTGAGCTGCACTACTTTCCGGTTCAAGAGGTAGTACTTCATCGAGTTCTACTTTCCTCCCACTTACTCCTTTCGAGAGAAACTCTTTTTCCAGAAAGGATCCGTTCTTGGCAACAAAGATCTTGCCTTCGGATCTTAAGTAGAAGGTATACCCAATGGTTTCCTTAGGGTATCCTATGAAGACGCATTTTTCCGACTTGGGTTCGAGCTTTTCAGGTTGAAGTTTCTTGACATAAGCATCGCATCCTCAAACTTTTAGAAACGACAGCTTAGGTTTCTTCCCAAACCATAATTCATACGGTGTCGTCTCAACGGATTTAGATGGTGCCCTATTTAAAGTGAATGTAGCTGTCTCTAGAGCGTATCCCCAAAATGATAGCGGTAAATCGGTAAGAGACATCATAGATCGCACCATATCCAATAGAGTGCGATTACGACGTTCGGACACACCGTTACGCTGAGGTGTTCCAGGCGGTGTGAGTTGTGAAACGATTCCACATTTTCTTAAGTGTGTACCAAATTCGTGACTTAAATATTCTCCTCCACGATCCGATCGTAAGAACTTTATCTTTCGGTCACGTTGATTCTCTACTTCATTCTGAAATTCCTTGAACTTTTCAAAGGTCTCAGACTTGTGTTTCATCAAGTAGACATACCCATATCTACTCAAGTCATCGGTGAGAGTGAGAACATAACGATATCCTCCGCGAGCCTCAACGCTCATTGGACCACACACATCAGTATGTATGATTTCCAATAAGTTGGTTGCTCACTCCATTGTTCCGGAGAATGGGGTCTTGGTCATTTTGCCCATGAGGCATGGTTCGCATGTGTCAAATGATTCATAATCTAGAGACTCTAAAATTCCATCAGCATGGAGCTTCTTCATGCGCTTGACACCAATGTGACCAAGGCGGCAGTGCCACAAGTATGTGGGACTATCGTTATCAACTTTATATCTTTTGGTATTCACACTATGAATATGTGTAACATTACGTTCGAGATTCATTAAGAATAAACCATTGACCATCGGGGCATGACCATAAAACATATCTCTCGTATAAATAGAACAACCATTATTCTCGGATTTAAATGAGTAGCCATCTCGTATCAAACGAGATCCAGATACAATGTTCATGCTCAAACTTGGCACTAAATAACAATTATTGAGGTTTAAAACTAATCCCTTAGGTAAATGTAGAGGTAGCGTGCCGACGGCGATCATATCGACCTTGGAACCATTCCCGACGCGCATCATCACCTCGGCCTTCGCCAGTCTCCGCTTATTCCACAGCTCCTGCTGTGAGTTACAAATGTGAGCAACGACACCGGTATCAAATACCCAGGAGTTACTACGAGTACTGGTAGGGTACACATCAATTACATGTATATCAAATATACCTTTAGTGTTGCCGGCCTTCTTGTCCGCTAAGTATTTGGGGCAGTTCCGCTTCCAGTGACCCATCCCCTTGCAATAAAAGCACTCAGTCTCAGGCTTGGGTCCATTCTTTGACTTCTTCCCGGCAACTGGCTTACCGGGCGCAGCAAAATCTTTGCCGTCCTTTTTGAAGTTCTTCTTACCCTTGCCCTTCTTGAACTTAGTGGTCTTATTGACCATCAACACTTGATGTTCTTTCATGATTTCAACCTCTGCTGACTTCAGCAGTGAGAATACTTCAGGAATGGTCTTCACCATCCCCTGCATATTGTAGTTCAACACAAAGCTCTTGTAGCTCGGTGGGAGCGACTGAAGGATTCTGTCAATGACCGCCTCTTCCGGGAGGTTGATCTCCAGCTGGGACAGGCGGTTGTGCAACCCAGACATTTTGAGTATGTGCTCACTGACAGAACTGTTTTCCTCCATCTTACAACTATAGAACTTGTCGGAGACTTCATATCTCTCGACCCGGGCATGAGCTTGGAAAACCATTTTCAGCTCCTCGAACATCTCATATGCTCTGTGCTTCTCAAAACGCTTTTGGAGCCCCGGTTCTAAGCTGTAAAGCATGCCGCACTGAACGAGGGAGTAATCATCAGCACGTGATTGCCAAGTGTTCATAACGTCTTGGTTCTCTGGGATGGGTGCTTCACCTAGCGGTGCATCTAGGACATAATCTTTCTTGGCTGTTATGAGGATGATCCTTAGGTTCCGGACCCAGTCCGAACAGTTGCTGCCATCATCTTTCAGCTTGGTTTTCTCTAGGAACGCGTTGAAGTTCATGTTGACATGAGCATTGGCCATTTGATCTACAAGACATATTTTGCAAAAGTTTTAGACTAAGTTCATGATAATTAAGTTCATCTAATCAAATTATTTAATGAACTCCCACTCAGATTAGACATCCCTCTAGTCATCTAAGTGTTACACGATCCGAGTCGACTAGGCCGTGTCCGATCATCACGTGAGACGGACTAGTCATCATCGGTGAACATCTCCATGTTGATCGTATCTTCCATATGACTCATGTTCGACCTTTCGGTCTCTGTGTTCCGAGGCCATGTCTGTACATGCTAGGCTCGTCAAGTTAACCCTAAGTATTCTGCATGTGTAAATCTGTCTTACACCCGTTGTATGTGAACGTAAGGATCTATCACACCCGTTATCACGTGGTGCTTCGAAACGACAAACTTTAGCAACGGTGCACAGTTAGGGGGAACACTTTCTTGAAATTATTATAAGGGATCATCTTATTTACTACCGCCGTTCTAAGTAAACAAGATGCATAAAACATAATAAACATCACATGCAATTATATAGTAGTGACATGATATGGCCAATATCATATAGCTCCTTCGATCTCCATCTTCGGGGCTCCATGATCATCTTCGTCACCTGCATGACACCATGATCTCCATCATCATGATCTCCATCATTGTGTCTTCATGAAGTTGTCACGCCAATGACTACTTCTACTTCTATCGCTAACACGTTTAGCAATAAAGTAAAGTAATTTACATGGCATTCTTCAATGACACGCAGGTCATACAAAAAATAAAGACAACTCCTATGGCTCCTGCCGGTTGTCATACTCATCGACATGCAAGTCGTGATTCCTATTACAAGAACATGAACTCATACATCACAATATATCATTCATCATTCATCACAACTTCTGGCCATATCACATCACATGACAATTGCTGCAAAAACAAGTTAGACGTCCTCTAATTGTTGTTGCATCTTTTACATGGCTGTAATTGGGTTCTAGCAAGAACGTTTTCTTACCTACGAATAACCACAACGTGATTTTGTCAACTTCTATTTACCCTTCATAAGGACCCTTTTCATCTAATCCGCTCCAACTAAAGTAGGAGAGACAGACACCCGCTAGCCACCTTATGCAACTAGTGCATGTCAGTCGGTGGAACCTGTCTCACGTAAGCGTACGTGTAAGGTCGGTCCAGGCCGCTTCATCCCACAATACCGCTGAAGCAAGAAAAGACTAGTAGCGGCAAGCAAGTTGACAAGTTCTACGCCCACAACAAAATTGTGTTCTACACGTGCAATAGAGAACTACGCATAGACCTAGCTCATGATGCCACTGTTGGGGAATGTTGCAGAAAATTAAAAAATTTCCTACGGTTTCACCAAGATCTATCTATGAGTTCATCTAAGCAACGAGTCATGGGAGAGAGATTGCATCTACATACCACTTGTAGATCGCGTGCGGAAGCGTTCAAGGGAACGGGGATGAGGGAGTCGTACTCGCTGTGATCCAAATCACCGATGACCAAGTGCTGAACGGACAGCACCTTCGCGTTCAACACACGTACGGAATGGACGACGTCTCCTCCTTCTTGATCCAGCAAGGGGGAAGGATAGGTTGAGGAAGAAGGCTCCAGCAGCAGCACGACGGTGTGATGATGATGGAGAGGCAGTACTCCGACAGGGCTTCACCAAGCACTCAACGGAGGAGGAGAGGTGTTGGGGAGGGGAGGGGCTGTGCCTTGGATCAGGTGTTCAGCCCTCCCCTCGCCCCTCTATTTATAGGGGAAGGGGAAAGGGGCCGGCCCCCTCTAGATGAGATATAGAGGGGGGCGGCGGCCAGGGAGGGGGGCTTGCCCCCCAAGCAAGGGGGGCGCCCTCACTAGGGTTCCCCCCCCAACTCTAGGCGCATGGGCCCAAGGGGGGGTGCCCAACCCACCAGGGGCTGGTTCCCTGCCCCTTGCGGCTCATGTGGCCCTCCGAGAGGGGTGGCCCCTCCCGGTGGACCCCCGGAACCCCTCCGGTGGCCCCGGTACAATACCGATATGCCCCCGAAACTTTCTGGTGTCCGTATGACAACTTCCCATATATAAATCTTCACCTCTGGACCATTTCGGGACTCCTCGTGACGTCCGGGATCTCATCCGGGACTCCGAACAACATTCGGTAATCACATACAAGTCTTCCTAATAACCCTAGCGTCACCGAACCTTAAGTGTGTAGACCCTACGGGTTCGGGAGACATGCAGACATGACTGGGATGGCTCTCCGGTCAATAACCAACAGCGGGATCTGGATACCCATGTTGGCTCCCACATGCTCCTCGATGATGTCTTCGTATGAACGACGATGTCGAGGATTCAATCAACCCCGTATACTATTCCCTTTGTCAATCTGTACGTTACTTGCCCGAGACTCGATCATCGGTATCCCAATACCTCGTTCAGTCTCGTTACGGGCAAGTCACTTTACTCGTACCGTAATGCATGATCCCCTGACCAGACACTTGGTCACTTTGAGCTCATAATGATGATGCACTACCGAGTGGGCCTAGTGATACCTCTCCGTCATACGGAGTGACAAATTCCAGTCTCGATCCGTGTCAACCCAACAGACACTTTCAGAGATACCTGTAGTGCATCTTTATAGTCACCCAGTTACATTGTGACGTTTGGTACACCCAAAGCACTCCTACAGTATCCGGGAGTTACACGATCTCATGGTCTAAGGAAAAGATACTTGACATTGGAAAAGCTCTAGCAAAACGAACTACATGATCTTGTGCTATGCTTAGGATTGGGTCTTGTCCATCACGTCATTCTCCTAATGACGTGATCCCGTTGTCATTGACATCTAATGTCCATAGTCAGGAAACCATGACTATCTGTTGACCAACGAGCTAGTCAACTAGAGGCTTACTAGGGACGTATTGTGGTCTATGTATTCACACGTGTATTACGATTTCCGGATAATACAATTATAGCATGAATAAAAGACTATTATCATGAACAAGGAAATATAATAATAATCCTTTTATTATTGCCTCTAGGGCATATTTCCAACATTGCCTTGATCTCTCCGCCCCCTCGCGAGCCTGCCTGGTGAGGCCGCTCCTGAGGAGGCCTTGTGTCGACCGCCCCACGAGGCTTGGCCCCTCGTGAGGGTCTTGAGTGTTGGTTGACGAAGATGGGCCATATTGGGCCCCTGGTGGAGTCACGTAGTGGGCCGCAGGCAGGCAAGTCTGGGCCCCCCGTTCCCAGAATGCCGACAGTAGCCCCCGGGCCCAAGGCGCGCTCGGACTTGGCTTAGCGGCAAAGCCAAAGGGCAAGTGCGGAGCGCCGTGGCCCCATCAGCCCGCGGCCTTGGCCGACGCATGGAGACTGATTGGACGTGGGCGTCTCCGCTTCCCCATGCTGCCTCGGCAACTGCCCGACTTGACGAGTCCCTGCTGCATGCAAAAAGGGTTATCATTACCTGCAATCGTGGAGGTCGACGGTTAGCCTCCCTTGGGCTATAAATGAGGAGGGATGAGAGCCCTCGCCGCCCATCTCTTCCTGCTCCGCCTGCTTCTTCTTCCCTGCTCCATCTCTAGTTTCGACACCAATGGCACCGATCCGTCGTTTCTCGGCTGCAGAGAAAGGAAAGGCTCCCCGGGACGGACCCGAACCGCTCCTGCCGAAGAAGAGGCCGGTCCACCGTCATGGCAGGGTCGCGAGGCTAGAGATGACGAGGCCTTGGTGCGAGCGGCCACCTCCTGGGTACCCGCTACACCAGTACGCCCAAGCCGAGAGCTCCAAAGAAAGGGGAGGCGAGTGGCGCCGCCCGCGCCACAGCCGCGGCCGGCGCACCGTGGTGGCTCGTGTCGTCACCCCTGGAGTCCACGTCGCGGACTCCTCTCGCGAGCTCGTGCTGCAAGCGGCGATGCCTCCAAGCACCTGGATCTGCTTCCCTTCGTTCTTCTCCACCAAGATGCCACCGAGGGGGCCTCTCGAGCTTTGGCTGCAGCACGCCTATTGTGGTGCCCCGGTGACCGGAGCGGAGGTTGAAGTCGTTTCTTCGGGCAAGATCTTCATGACCCGAGGCTAGGGCGAGGTGTCCCGAACCTGCCAAGCCGGGGGCACCCTCGTGTTGTTCTTCATGTTGTTCTTCAAGGTCTTTGACACGGAAGGTCGCCGCCTGGAGTGCTGCCCCGGAGGTGGCAGCCAAGATATCGATGCGGCAGGGGCTGGGCCCGCCGTCCGCTCCTCCAGCGGCTCCTCTGGCAGTAGCAGCAGCACTTGGGAGTCCGGCGACTCTCCCGAGCTCTACGAGACTCCGGAGACAAGCGACGATAGCTACGCACCCTCGAGTTCTCGCCGTGCCCGGAGCAAGGCGGTGGCATCGGGTCATCGCCGCTGCTGATCTGGATGGGGTCGACGCTGGTCTCCCAGGGTCTACTGTTGATGATGGCATTGGCCACCGAGGTGCATGTAGTTAGGGCTCCTCAAAGTTCTTGTCTTTTGTTTCCTGTGAGGGATCGAGAAACACCCCGCGGGGGCGTGTAAAGGGTCTGCGATGTCTTTTGTTGATGTTATCCTTATTATGAAATCATGCGAGTGCTTGTCCTGTCTCGGCTTGGTTCCCCTTTTCTAACCTCGCGACGACTTGGCGCTCTACGCTGATAGGTCCCAGTCCCCAGGTAGGTTGTAGCCATCGCTGGTATGCCAGGTCCCGATGCCGTGGTCAAGGCCAGGAGGTGAGCGGCCCGAGGTCTAGTAAGAGCCCCTGAGTCGCGATGCTCACGAGGTCCCCTTTAGCGCGCAAGCAGCCGCCGAGAGGTAAGAAAGGAAAATCAACACTGCTGACACAGGACAGCATCAAGTGAGAATTCCGCGTTGCAACAACCAGTTGTTCCAAGCGTGAGACTTATCTCGGTAATCTGGAGCTGTTCCCCTGCCTTGCGCCAGACTTTGAGTGTCGGCATCCGTGGCGCAGCTAGGTTAGGCCTGCGCGAGCCTCCCCTTTCTTCCCCGCACCCTCCTTCATGCTCTATGTCCTCAAGTTCCGGCCCTCGAGCGAGCTCAGCCGCCGCTAGTATGCCAGGTCGCGATGCCATGGTCAAGGCCAGGGGGTGAGGGTTGGAGAGCCAGTAAGAGCTCCTGAGTCGCGATGCTCAGGGCCCCCCCTTTTAACGCGCAAGCGGATCATATGGGGAAGAGAGGGAGGTCGTGGTATCGCCCGCTGTAGACCTCATGAGGTTCCTGCAAATCATTGCGAGAAAGGCACGGGTTGCCGTTATGATTGCCGGCCGACCACTGGTTGCTCCGAGTGAAGGGTGAGGCCACTGAGGGCCTGGTGAGGTGACGCGCGCGGGGCATGCCGCGGGTCAGAGCTTGGCCGCTCAGATTTGTTGGTGTTGCAGGGATGGACCTGTGCGCAAGCGCCGTGCCGGCGCAGGAGGCTCCGGTGGTAGATGGAAATCGAGCAAGTGATAGCCACACGTAGATTAGGCATGGAAGGCAAATCAGCTTAGGTAAATTGAGAATGGATACATGACAATGGGTCAGACCCAAGCGGCTTGGGGATGATGCAGCCCGAGGGGCGCCCCCAGCAAGGTAAGCCAAAGACATAAAAAAGGAATACATGCCACAGGGACGGACCCACGCGGCCTGGGAATGATGCAGCCCTGAGGGCGCTCCCAGCTGAAATGAACTTGGAAGATGTCACCTGGTTCCATTGTAGAGGGGTGTTGGAGCAGCTGGAGATGCACGATGAAGGGGCCGGACCTCAAGAGCCACCGGAACCCTAAGCCCCAGGAGGCTCTGGGGGCCAGGTGGTTCCTTGAGGACCGTCTCCATCTCCACTAGGATCGCATGGTGCCTGGCCTCCTGAGCCGCCAGGATGCTCCGCAGGTGACGCTGGTGGGTAGCAGCGGTGTTCGGTAAGCCGAAAGGCATGTGAATGTAGTTGTGCGGCGGACTGTTGGGGAACATAGTAATTTCAAAAAAATTCCTACGCACACGCAAGATCATGGTGATGCATAGCAATGAGAGGGGAGAGTGTCGTTCACGTACCCTCGTAGACCGTAAGCGGAAGCATTATGACAAAGCGGTTGATGTAGTCATACGTCTTCACGATTGACCGATCCAAGTACCGAACGTACGGCACCTCCGCGATCTGCACATGTTCAGCCCGGTGATGTCCCACGAACTCACGATCCAGTAGAGCTTCGAGGGAGAGTGTGACGCCCCCGATTCAATCGTACACTAATCATGCACGCAAATGTGTACGATCAAGATCAGGGACTCACGGGAAGATATCACAACACAACTCTAAAAATAAAATAAGTCATACAAGCATCATATTACAAGCCAGGGGCCTCAAGGGCTCGAATGCAAGTGCTCGAACATAAACAAGTCAGTGGAAACAACAATATCTGAGTACAGACATAAGTTAAACAAGTTTGCCTTAAGAAGGCTAGCACAAAAGTAGCAATGATCGAAAAGGCGAGGCCTCCTGCATGGGACCTCCCAACCACTCCTCGAAGCCGAACTCCATGTAGAATCATCCTTCGGATCCTCTGGCTCCTGGGCTCCAGCATCTGGTTGCGACAACCGGGAAGAAGAGGAAAAAGGGGGAAAAGAGGGAGCAAAGCAACCGTGAGTACTCATCTAAAGTACTCGCAAGCAAGGATCTACACTACATATGCATGGGTATATGTGTAAAGAGGCAATATTGGTGGACTGAACTGCAGAATGCCAGAATAAGAGGGGGATAGCTAGTCCTATCAAAGACTATGCTTCTAGCAGCCTCCATCTTGCAGCATGTAGAAGGGAGTAGATTGAAGTCCTCCAAGTAGCAACACATAGCATAATCCTACCCGACGATCCTCCCCTCATCGCCTTGTGGGAACGCGATCACCAGGTTGTCTCTGGAACTTGTCTGGGTGTGTTTTATTAAGTATCCGGTTCTAGTTGTCATAAGGTCAAGGTACAACTCCAAGTCGTCCTGTTACCGAAGATCACGACTACTCGAATAGATAAACTTCCCTGCAGGGGTGCGCCACATTACCCGACACGTTCGATCCCTCTGGCCGGGCACACTTTCCTGGGTCATGTTCGGCCTCGCGAGATCAACACATTGCAACCCTACCTAGGCCTAACAGAGAGATCAGCACGCCGGTCTAAATCCTATGCACGCAGGGGTCTGGGCCCATCGCCCATTGCACACCTGCATGTTACGAACGCGACCGGAAGCAGACCTAGCCCATTAATACAAGCGCAGGCTTATAATCCAATCCGGCGCGCGTCACTCAGTCGCTGACGTCAAGAAGGCTTCGGCTGATACCACGATGCCGGTTGCCCATGTCTTGTCCCACATGGCGGTTAGTGCGTATAAGGTCAACGATCCAACTCAGATCAAATACCAAGATATCGTTAATCGTGTTAAGTTATGTAACCGCAGACACTGACTAGGGCCAAGCCCACCTCTCGCCTAGGTGGTCTCAACCTGCCCTGTCACTCTGCCACAAAGTAACGGTCGTGGGCCGTCGGGAACCCAGGCTCACCTCTACCGGGATGGAGCCACTTGTCCTTTCAGCGCCCATATGCGAATCACTTGCGGGTACTCAATGAGCCGACCCGACTTTAGTCACAATCTGTATAGTATGTATATATGTATAGTATATACCCGTGATCACCTCCCGAGTGATCACGGCCCGATAATATAGCAAGGCATACTGACAAGAATGTAGGGCCAATGATGATAAACTAGCATCCTATACTAAGAATTTAGGATTGCGGGTAAGGTATCAACGACTATAGCAACAATGACAGGCTATGCAACAGAATAGGAGTAACCGAACAGTAACATGTCACACTACTCTAATGCAAGAAGTAGAGTGACGGAATATGCAATATCTG
>NC_041387.1:86009699-86010797 GCF_002162155.2 Triticum dicoccoides | reverse complement strand
GGGGGGGCTTGCCTGGTTGCTCTGGCAATAAGGACGGGTCGTCAAATCCGTAGTCATACTGGGTAGCAACGACGTCGGTCTCATAGTCTATCAAAGAGAAGAGGGGGAAGAAACAATAAATATAGTGCAAACATAAGCATCACAAAGCGTAATAAGGCAATACACGGTGTTCGGTGTGCCCTAACGCGGTAGTAGGTGATAGCAGTGAAGGGGGAAAACATTCGGGAAAGTATCCCCAGTGTTTCGCGTTTTCGGACAGATGAACCGGAGGTGAAATGTTGCAGGTTCACTATGCTAGGGATGCGTGGCGGACGAACGGGCTGCGTATCTGGATTCGTCTCGTCGTTCTGAGCAACTTACAAAGTTTTTCCAACCAAGCTACGGTTTATTTTCTATTAAATTTTAAAGTTTTAAATCATTTTCTAATTATTATTATTAAATTAATTCAAGATTAGTATTATTGCATCAGCATGACGTCAGCAGTCAACAGAGGTGTTGACTAGGTCAAACTGACATGTGGGGGCCGCATGTCATAGGTTGTTCAGTTAGCAGTTTAATTAAACAAAGTTAATTAGATTACCTAATGATTAGGTTAGTCTAAACAGAATTAATTAATTAATATTATTTTTATTATATTTATTTATTTTGTAAAAAAGTTCTGGGGCGGCCCCCCTTGTCATAGGCTCCTGGGGGCCTTAGCGGGTTTCGGGCGCTAATTGGTGCGTGGGTTGGCAGTTGGTGGAACGGGCGCAGGTGCTCGACCGGCCAGCGGGCGCGGGGGACGCGGCCACGGTGAGGCCGCCGGCAAGGGCTAGCGGGGAGGGAGAGGCCGTAGGAGGCGGCAGTGTCTAGACCACAGTGGGTCGGCGCCGGGGCACAGGAGCAGAGGAGGGGGCGGACGGGCGCAGCCGCGGTGGAGCGGCACGGCGGCGGGGGAACGAGCACAGCGGCCGCGGGCAGCCGCGGGGCTGCAGCCGGGGGAGGCGCGGCTACGCGAAACGGCGAGGCCGGGCGAAGCGAGGGCAGGAGCTGCGAGCGCGCGTGCGCACGGCAGCGGGGGGAGAGAAGAGGCCGGGGGGCTTCACCGTGCGGTTGTAG
>NC_041387.1:86006241-86009393 GCF_002162155.2 Triticum dicoccoides | reverse complement strand
GCGGCGCCGGCGGGGAGGAGGACGAGGACGGTCTGGCGACGGGGCGACTCCGGACGGCGAGGCGCGGTCATTGAGGCTGCTCCCCTGATCCAGTGGTCCCGATCGGGTGGGGGTGAGGGGGAGACGGGAGGAAGTGTGGAGAGTGGGGAGGGGGATCGGTTAGGTTAGGGTTTCCCAGGGGGGTTATGGAGGGGAGTGGGGTGGCCGGCCTGGGCCAGTGGGCTGGCCGGCTGGGCCGTTGGCCCAGTTGGCCAGGGGTGGATATTTTTTGTTTGTTTTCTTTTCCATTTTATTTTCTATTTGCACTTTTTCTTTTGAAATAGTAAAAGACTTTTCTTCTACAAAGTAACTGGCACATAAATACTAGGCCATATAATGAGGGTGCACACAAGGCTTGGGGTCAACTGGAAAATTTTAATTAATTATTTATCTTTAAAAGGCCATTTTATTTGCGGTTGGACCATTTATTATTTTCTTAGGAATTTATTTGTGAGTCTAATGAATTTTGGTTCAACATGAAAATGATCACGGGAATTTATAGAATATCGTGAACATTTTAGTTTTGTCATTTGAAAACTTTTATTTTCGACTTTTTTTAAAATTTGAATTTGAACCGGATTCGAACCAGCGCGAGTTTAACAACAATAGCCGAGGTGACGTGGCATTGTTAACGCGGGATTACTGTAGCCTAATTATTCGGGCATCACAAATCTCCTCCACTACAAGAAATCTCGTCCTAAGATTTAAGAGGTGGGCAAGGGGGAAGGTTCTGGCTACGAAATTCTAGCGAGTATTCCTAGTCTTGGTTGCTCTTCTCGAAGAGGTCGATCCATTATGTTGATGTCTTCGTTTATCTCCTTCAAGTCACCATGATCAAGTCGTCATCCTTTCTTCGGGATCTCCATCGTCCTACGAACGCGACCAAGGGGAAAAACTCCGGAATAACGCATCTCCACAAAGCTGGGCATATGACGGCGAACTCAATGGGAAATACACTAGGTACCCCACGAGTTGTATTTCAGTGAATTCGTTGAGTGCAATATACGATGGTACCAAAGTTTCAAACGGGTAGGCAATCATTCGATGACTAGACAGAAGCTGGAATGGGGGTTTGAACAACGAGATTAACATGGTGTTTGATTCCAGGATGACTAATGGTATAGCATTCAGCTCTGAATCACATACGAAGCCAGGTGCAAAGGATACATTACGATCCGGGTTATATAGAAGAGTCAGGTTTCGATCCAGTGGACCTGTGGGTTATGGGCCCACCATGTGGGTGGAAAGTAGGAAGGGTGGTGACATCTTACACAGCCGTGACAGGGAGGCATGCCAATGAATAGCTTGTCAGCTATGCCGGCAACAATGTCGGTACCAAGGATGGGGAACGAAGAGAGCAATTTTCCTGCTTGTTGAACGAGGCGAACCAATTGGCAAAGTTCTCACCCATCGGTGGTTACTGGAATGTCATCAATAATAGTAACATGATCTTGCAGACAGAATGGTACAACAAGGTACCTAGCTAAGCAGGGAATTATCTTTGCTTAGTTAAGTCAGATTCAGGAAAGGTTAAACAAAATAATGGAAAGCAAAATGTGATTAGCAGATTAAACAGAACAATGGAAAGGAAAATTGTGATTACACACAATTATTAGGAGTATATCCTTCCCATGGACAAGCAGAACATGGCATACAGGGTAGGAGAGCAAGTACCCAACCATTCAGATAAAGAGGCAATGATTAATCAAGATGTTACACATACAACGATATTTGGATAACTGACCAAGAAACATTTCGCGCCTCCAATGTTCTTGTTGAAGAGCGGGGCATCATAGTCATGCTTCGAGGTAGCAATGATATGGTGTTTCAATCAAGGGCCAGACTTTGGATACACAAATGATCCATCAGGAGCAACTTATAAAATAAGTCTTACAATTTCCTCCAGGAAGAATGGTTATCCTTGCAAAAGAAATTAAAATGATAGGTCCTCCAGCCAGGGGGGGTGCTAGGCATGACATCATATTACCGGGTCATCAAAGGACCAACACGATAACTCCTGGAAAGTTGTCCCAACCATCATATTTGAGCGAGATTCAGATCTGATTGGTGTCATGATACCTCAGACTCAGGATGTCCGAGAAGAAAAGGTGCAACACAAATCAACGAAATGATATTGCAATATTCTCGGGAAATGAACTATGGGAGCGGGTTCTTGAAGCAATAGTTCATCATTAAACCAAGGAGGGGATGAGAAGGTGGCTGATGGGCTCGGCGACAATTCATCAAGAATTCCAAACGGATGGATTTCCACAATAATGTGAACAAGAAGATGACACTTTTCAATTAAAATGATATAATGTTGTATTCTCTAGGAAAACATACACCATCAATCATTAGTTGAAAGGTGTGCCCGAAATATGACCTTAGGCAGCAAGATCAATGTTAGAGTGACGATTCAATAACCAACGGTCTAAGAACAAGCTGTCGATCGTTAACTTCAAAGCAATAGGGTTGCAATACTAGGGAAAACCTTATACACAGAATCTTAGCAGCAATGCGGTTTAAAAACAAACGCTACTGCTAATTAGCAGTAGCGAGCTTGACGAAAGCTCGCTACTAATAACACGGTAGCAGTAGCGCCCTAGGTGAAACAAGCGCTACTACTATAATTGCCACGATGTTGCCTCCAGGCTAGATATAGTAGTAACACCCTTCCCTGGACGCGCTACTGCTAAAGTACTTAGTAGCAGCATTGTTATTCAAAACGCGCTACTCCTAAGTACCTTAGCTATAGCGCGTTTGCTAAAGTGCGCTACTGCTAGTTCCACTTAACCACCCGCCGGCTCAAAATTTTGCTAAGTCCTCCTTTCCCCCCTGTTCCCCTACTCCTCTGTCGCTGCCACCCGAGCCTGCCCTCACCGCCGCCGCCCGAGGCCGCCCTCAACCTCACTGTCGCCGCCCTTGACCTCACCGCCGCCACCCTCGACCTCACCGCCGCCGCCCGAGCCCGCCCAGCACCGCCACCTCCCGATCCCAAGCCCGCCCTTGCCGCCCCTACCTCTCCGTCGCCGAGCACCTCCCCGCCACCGTCTCTCCCCTCTCTGTAAGTCCCCCACCCCTCCCCCACCCCCTTTCTCTCTGTTTAGTTAGTA
>NC_041387.1:85999581-86005962 GCF_002162155.2 Triticum dicoccoides | reverse complement strand
AGTAGTAGATGTTAATTTAGGGTTCATAGATAATGATTTTAGTAGTAGTAGATGTTAATTAGTAGTAGTGATGGTTAATAGTAGATGTTTTTTATTATTGTATAATGTTTTTTTACTGTTTTTAGTAAGTGTTCAAAATAATTAGTAAGTAAATTAATAAACTAGTTGAACTAGTTTAGTTTTAGTTGAACTAGTTTAGTAAGTAAAATAATAAACTAGTTTAACTAGTTGAATTAATAGAACTAATGTATTTTTAGTAAGATAATTAATATAACTAGTTGAACTACTTTATTTTTAGAAAGAACTAGTTTTTTTCTATTTATAGTAAGAACCAACCAAATCTCCATGTATATCTTGTGTTGCTCAAATAGGATATGTGGTTGCCAAAGTGGCCGGTCATGTTCAGGTTACACCTTCGAGTGGCCTATGTTTTGCCGGAGTGTTGATTAATTTCCGTTCTGGCAAATTTTAGGTGCTCGATATGTCCTTTTCTATAGCAAAGGTCATGCCGGATTTTTCCGTGAATTCTGGTATGACTTGTGCTAGAATATGTAGGAAATATCGAGTGGCCTGGATTTTCTCAAAAATAATGATCTAATTTAGGTTTTTAGTACATATATTTAATTGTACAAGTTTAATCTTTGAATTATGAACGTAGGAAATGTCGTACTCGGACGACGAAAGTCTCCCGGGGGAGTGCAACTGGTGCCACGATGATCGAGGTCTGTGCGACAGGTTCCTTCAGCTGGACGAAGATCGGTACTTCAGCATTAAGCTCGAGGAGACCTTCGATGTTGAAACGGTACGCAATGATGACAAGTGTTTTTTTCATAATTAAGCATGACGTCAACTATCTCAACGTCTAATTTTCATCTTTTACAATTCAACTAGCTTATCCCATGCCATGCAAGACACTATGTCTTGGAGAGTATGGGTTTTGAAGACCATGAAAATTTTGAAACAAAGAAAATAGACCTAAGGACCCATCATGATATGGATTTTGAAGTAAATCTGTACAATTCTCAGAGCATAACCCATTTTGGTTGCCAAAATTGGGAAGCACTTTGCAAAATGTATGGTTTTTATGAGGGTATGATTGTCACCATGGATCTTCGTGATCCTGACATCGAGCAAGACAATATGGACATTTGGTTCCTTGTTGATACGCTTCCGATTCTACTGCTATGTGAGTTTCTCAAACATAGTTATTAACTAATTTATATTGTTTATTTCCAAATAGTTGACAACTTATTTCCATTGACAGCTTATTTTCATTCTTCAAAGAATGTGCGGAAGATGGTAGACAAAATCCACTACACCGATGGCTCCGAATTAACTTATAAGGAGAAAAATCATCTGATCGCATTTTGTACTTATCTTGAGAATTACAATACCTATTATCGAACTCCTCCAAATTATGGTGAATACGTGCCACTAGTGCACGTGTTGAACCACGGTAACTTCTATGGAGATACCCTGGTAAGATTTTTTACTATTACGACATCCGTGCCTCTTTTGCATACTTCTAAAACTAGTACATCATTGCTAACTACAAAGTTATTACTATCTTTTTCAACAGAAAATCTCGATGGATTGTGTGCCTCATCTGATGTATCATAATGGTCGCCTTGCAGTTCTGAACATACAGCCAGGTCAACCTACGGATCACACCTGTGCATATCGGATTTCTAAAACCGGTGAACACATGCTAATCAAAGAATGGAAAAAATGTTTGGACATTCTTAAGGAGGTTCTTGGAAGTAACATTAAGTGAAAGGCAAGAATTGGAGACAGGATAATCTCCATTCTCTATAATGGAGAGTCAGGGGCTATCTTGTTTTTTGCTATTTTACCTTAGAGAATATAGTAAGTCCTAAGAGAATGTAGTAGGTCCTATGAGGTACAATATGTTTATTATGTGGTACAATGTGTTAGAGTTGATGATGAGGAGTAGTTGTGATTACACCTAGTGACCAATTTGCTATGTGATGTCTCATTGATGAAAACGATGATCTTGAGGAGGTGTTATATGATAATGATGTATTATGATGATAAGTTGTTAATGATATGATGATGATGATAATAATATTTATTATATCATTGGGTGAAACAAACGTAGATTAGTTTCAAGTGGATGGGCATCCACTTGAAACTAGTCCACGGTTCTTTCACCCCGTGATGTAATAACTCATTATGATGTAAAAACAATCTCTAAATTCCTGTTGTATGAAAACTTGTGTAAAGGTGCATGAATACAACATGAAATAAAAAATAAATAAAATAGGAAATAATAGTAGTAGCGCGGGCAGGGAGAAGCGCTACTACTAATTACCAGTAGAGCTCCTAGGGGAAAGCGCTACTACTAAGTCGATATAGCAGTAGCGTGGGCTAAGGCACGCTACTGCTAACCTTTAGCTGTAGCGCTGTACCAGTAGCACTCCAGCCCGCGCTACTGATACGCCTAAAACCCGCGCTGCTGCTAGGCTTTTCCCTAGTAGTGTTGCTGGAAGTACAGAACTCAAACAACATCGTTAGCATATTGGTATCCTGGTTAAAAACAACACGGGGACCAAGGAAGAATGGTGATGGTGAGAAGTATCACCATACCGAGAATTTCTAAGAGGTGGAGCAATCCCCACAACATTCTCGACAGAAAAGACAGTAATACTTCAAGGCATAACACAACACTTGCTGGAGAGCAAGTTGCATTCATAATGTGGACAAGTTCGCGATGAAAGGAAGTCAAGGGTGTTGTTGATGATAATAAAAATCATCGAGGGCAAGGAGGGTATTTGTCATCATGAACACAGTTGATATCTCAGAAGAAGTCAAAGTGGTTAAGGTGATCTGACACATTTGCCAGGAGGTTTCGAGAGGATGCAATCAAACAACAACGGTAACACGTAAGGGAATGACGAAGTGGCAAGTTATAGGATCGAACCAAAGTTGCCTTTCAAGACAAGTAACATGACGTTGAAAGCTCGACGTAAATCATGCTCACACACTGAAGAATTCATGCACCAGAGAAGGACGAGGTGGCACAGTCAAAGATAGCAAGACCAGGATGCAGCCGATAGTCTAGGAATGACCAGACTGGGTTCAGAATTTCCCAATAAAAATACTAGGGGTATTTGATTTGTACTAGGGAATAATTTCACTAGTCGATGTCCTCGGTTGACAACAATCCAGAACCCGTAGAGTGATTATGACAAGGAAAGACATTATTTCAACAAAGTTAGTAAGATGTGGTGCAATGGCTAGACATCTTCGAGATACCATGGGGTAATACTCGAAGGTAGAACATGATAGAAGTAGAACCGGGTCATTGACCTGTGACAGTAGATACTTCAACCTTGCCAAAAATAGACGAGGCACTGGAATGAATTCCCATCAGATATATTAGATCAGGACAACATGGTCGGAACCATAACTTTAAGGAATCAATTCAAGAATACTGAAAGAATCATACAACTGGATAATCATTTGCAAGAAGCTTCCGAGATGGACTACATCATTTTCATGGGCATGAACACAAAGTTCAAGGTCTACTCCCACTTCTTTAATGCATAACATTTCATTCACTTCTCGTTATCAAAGTTGTAGTGTTGAAAAGTTATCCGACGAAGTGGCAGTAGTGTATAACCCGTATCACTTTCGGGTTCACACAGATTAGGGAAGGCATAGGTTCAACCCAACGGGGCTTCTTAGGAACATATACCACAATCTTCAAGAGTAAATATCACCACCTCAAAAGCATAGCATGGTTGACAAAATGAGAGGATACAATTTACCAAAAGCATTATGTATTGGAGAAAGAACTCACAAGGTGATTAATTATGAAGGACACTGTCGGATAATAATCCAATAGTGGATATGGCGATCCACAATGGAGCTGAAGTGAGTATCGATACCCAATCAGAGGAAGAAAGAGTGCAAATGCATCGGTTTATAGAACATCTGAATAATTCAACATTTAAATAACAAAGGAATTAAGATTTTCAAATCAAGGGACCAGGAGCAAACGCTCTGATCAAGGATGGATAAGTTGAATAGACTTAGGGTACAATCGATGGCAATCTGATTGGTCGAGAACCAGCTCATGTTCGAAAGACGTCTGGGCCGGCAAGATAATTTATAAGGATCAACTGATGATTGCGTGCATTTGCACACATATAGAATCAACAGACTCAAAATGATAGTGACAAAGGATGCCAATAAGATTACTAGACTTATGGGATTAACCATAATGAAAGCAAGCAAGAATTTCAAGAGCAATAGGCTGCCGAAGATTTTCGGAAGATCGAATGGTATTTTCAAGACTATTGTGAAATACATGAATCAACTGGGAATGAGAGAATCCTCAATAAGTGTGAGGAATTAATTGCAAGTGTATCCATGCTGAAAAGGGTTAACAGTAGGCACAAAGGATTCTTGAGGTATCGGAAAATTTTTGTGGTATCTAGTAATAATAAGAGCAACTTGGAAGGAAGGTATGGACGACAAATGCAGGTAGTTATCCATAACGATTTATCGGTGGTAGGGATTGCAACGTCAAAGGGCACAAGGGTCTCGGGAAAACATCGGAGAGTATCTTCGGAATCTTCTGGCGCAGCAGGCGATCATTAGTAATAAGGGGCTCTCCGGAAGGAAGTAGTTACGGGAACCTAGAGTCAGAGTTAGTAAATCATTTAACCCGAATAGAAGAGATATCAGAGACCCAGAGTAAGGATCGAGGAATAAAAGATCCTAATACCACCCAATGGCGACGTGGACCCGTAAGTCGCACGGCCATGTTAGTAAAAAGTTTTGCAATGACTAGACTCAACTTCGGCCAAGGAGTGTGGAAGGGGATTCCTACAGGCAGTCGGCTCTGATACCAACTTGTGACACCCCCGATTCAATCATAAACTAATCATGCACGTAAATGTGTACGATCAAGACCAGAGACTCATAGGAAGATATCACAACACAACGCTAAAAATAAAATAAGTCACACAAGCATCATATTACAAGCCAAGGGCCTCGAGGGCTCGAATACAAGTTCTTGAACATAAATGAGTCAGCGGAAACAACAATATCTGAGTACAAACATAAGTTAAACAAGTTTGCCTTAAGAAGGCTAGCACAAAACTAGCAATGATCGAAAAGGCGAGGCCTCCTGCCTGGGACCTCCTAACCACTCCTCGAAGCTGAACTCCATGTAGAATCATCCTCGGGATCCTCTGGCTCCTGGGCTCCAGCATCTGGTTGCGACAACCGAGAAGAAGAGGAAAAAGGGGGGAAAGAGGTAGCAAAGCAACCGTGAGTACTCATCCAAAGTACTCGCAAGCAAGGATCTACACTACAGATGCATGGGTATATGTGTAAAGAGGCAATATTGGTGGACTGAACTGCAGAATGCTAGAATAAGAGGGGGATATCTAGTCCTATCGAAGACTACGCTTCTGGCAGCCTCCATCTTGCACCATGTATACGAGAGTAGATTGAAGTCCTCCAAGTAGCATCGCATAGCATAATCCTACCCGGCGATCCTCCCCTTGTCGCCCTGTGGGAAAAAGATCGTCGGGTTGTCTTTGGAACTTGTCTGGGTGTGTTTTATTAAATATCCGGTTCTAGTTGTCATAAGGTCAAGGTACAAATCCAACTCGTCCTATTACCGAAGATCACGGCTATTCGAATAGATAAACTTCCCTGCAGGGGTGCACCACTGTAACGCCCCGGATTCGATGCGCCAGGTGTCTGCCAGTTATTCTCCGTCATTGTCATGTCATTTTCTTGCGTGTTGCATTTTGTCTTGTCATCAGGTGCATTTCATTTTGCATATGTGTTTGTCTCATGCATTCGAGCATTTTCCCCGTTGTTCGTTTTGCAATCCGGCACTCCTATGCCCTCCGGCGTCCCCGTCTCTCGTTGTGAGCGGGTGTTAAACATTCTCGGAATGGACCGAGTCTTGCCAAGCGGCCTTGGTATAGCACCGGTAGACCGCCTGTCAAGTTTCGTGCCATTTGGAGGTCGTTTGGTACTCCAACGGTTACCGCATAGTCCGAAACCCCCCTTTCTCTTTGCAGCCCAACGCCCTTCCAAAGTGGCCCAAAACCCATCCAAACCCCTTCCATGCTCTCGGTCGTTCGATCACGATCGTGTGGGCGAAAACCGCTCCTCTTTTGGACTCTCCTAGCTCCCTCTACCTATAAATATGTGTTCCCCTCCGGATTTCTCGCAGTCCAAACCCTAGCCCCGCTCCTTCCCGCGCCGCCGGACACGTCGGCCCGCCGACGGACATGTCCGCCCCGCCGCCGCAGCCAACCCGTGAGCGCCACGTCAGCGTGCCGCCTCTCTCTCTCCCCCGCGCCCGTCGCGGCCCGCCAGGCCCGCGTCCGG
>NC_041387.1:85994804-85999354 GCF_002162155.2 Triticum dicoccoides | reverse complement strand
CCCTGCTTGCCGACTCCTCCCCGCTGCTCCCCGCAGCCCTGCCAGCGCCATCCGTCTGCCGCCGCCGCCGGCCACTCGGCCTCCGCCGCCGCCCGCGCCTCCGTCCATGCTGCCGCGCCCCTGGCCGCCCCTGTGCGTCTCCGGCCCGGATCCGGCGAGATCCAGCCGAGAGCGCCCCGGATCCGTCGCCCCGCCTTCGATCCGGCCACCCCGGGCCCCTCCCTCGACATCTCCGGCGAGTTCTCGGCCATCCTCGTCTCCCGCACCGCCATTGACTTTTCTGAGATGGTAAAATTCCACTGTCCCGAAATATTTTGACATTATCATGCCATGTTCATCGCATCGTATCTCTGCATCCGTAGCTCCGTTTTGTACATGTAATATGTCAAATTGTTCGCCTCAACGAGTACTTCATTTCATTTCATTGCATCATGTTCATTTGAGTTCATCTTGATGCCTGAATCATCGTTGCAAGAGTGCTCCATAATGTTAGTTCCTGTTTCTTAACAGAACTTGCTTTTTTGTCATTTTTGCCATGATTGATGTGTGCATCTTATGAGGTTGATGTCTACATGTGTTTTGATATATGTCATGCCATCTTTACATTGGTGTTTGCCATGTATTTTTGTGATCAATGTGGTGACTAGCACAAGCATGTAAACTAGGCTTCGTGATGTTACTAATTTTAGTCCCTGTTCTGCTGTTATTTTGATGCCTTGTAAACTTGATTCTACAGAGAGATCCATGTATATTTTGAGATACTTCAGTAAGGGTGCTTTGAACATTTGGTTATTATCTATCCATTAATGCCCTTGTATGCAATTATGGAGTAGTCTAGCATGTCATTTTCGTGCTGTACTTTTGCTTCAAAATGTTTCCTGGCAGATTGTTTACATGTTATTCAATTTTGCCAAGGTTGTTGTAGTTGATCCTTTCATGCTATAAACTTGTTCTTGACTTGATTTGTTTCATAAACATGTCTTCTTGCTGATGCTATGCTTATCTTGTCATGCAATGACTTGTGGTGGGTGAATCAAGCTTGTTAAGTAGTGTACTTGCTGTTACTATTTTGCTAGGCTGAATCTGTTATTTCGTGATGCTATGTAAACCTGCTGCTACAAGTCATTCTATGCATAATATGGAGATGTTCACTAAGGGTGTTTTGTTCTACATGTCATGCGCTATCCATTCATGCCCCTGGTTGCAATTATAGCCTGCTGTAGCTTGTTGTAAACTTGCTCCAAAGTTTCTAAATAATGTTGCTGTCAGCCTGTTAACATTAGGTTCAGTTGTTGCCATGATTGTTGCTAGTGTTCCATGCACCCTATGGACTTGCTCTTGCCATGTTTAGCCTTCACAAACATGCCTTATTACTGTTGGGTGCCTTGCCATGCCATGTATTGCTCTGTGGTAAGTGGTACAAGCTCACCAACATGCCTACTTATTGTTGTTCCTGCCATGTATGAATCTATAATATAACTTGCTATGTTTACATGGGTGCCATCATATTTTCTGATCCTTTTTGGCTTATGGTCAGTAAGGGACTTTTGTTCTATGCTATTAGTAGATTCATGACATGCCTTTGTTTGCCATGATAAGTTCCTGTAACATGTTGTTTGATAGCTCTAAACATTGCAACCTGATGTTATTTTCTGCAAAGTCTGAATTGTTATTATTTGCAATCTTGCCATGTGTGTTTGAGCATGTTCTAGTGATTTCTGGAGATAGCTCAGTGTTCATGTTTTGTTATGCTTTACCTGTACATCATGCCCATGCCTTTTGTTTTCATATTGTGGTACTGTAGCATTTTTTTTTGATGCTTGCAATATGCCTAGTTGCTGTTTTGGACAGATTGTTGCTATAACTTGTATAGTGGGTGTGTGTTGAACCGTTGCTCCGTTTTGAGTGTGCTCTATATGAAACTTGCTTAGAATTGCATGTGGCTTCATATTATCATGTTGCATCCTTGTTTTGAGGTGTTTGCTTGATGTTTGTATGCGTTTTGCATCAATGCCATGTTTAACTTGTTTTGCTCATATCTTCTAGGCCGTAGCTCCGAACTAAATGAACTTTATATGTAACTTGACTAGAATCTCGTGTAGATCATCTTTGTGCATCTTAACTTGCTGTTTAACAACTTGAACATAAGGTTTATTCAGATCTGGACCAACTTCGAAATATGCATATGAGGACTTACCGGAATTGTTATATGTCACTCCCAGCCTCATTTAAACTTGTCTTGATGTGTTGCTTTGGTTTGAATCATCCCTTGCCATGAGTAGCTTCATGTAGTCTTGTCATGCATCATGTCTTGTCTATATGTGGTGTGTTTACCTTGTTGTGTGCTTCTTCTCGATAGTTCCTGTTTCGTTGCGATCGTGAGGACTCGTTCGTCTACGCTTGGTTCGGCTTCATCCGTTCGTCTTCTTCATGGACTCATTCTTCTTCCTTGCGGGATTTCAGGCAAGATGACCGCTACCCTGGATCTCACTACTATCATTGCTATGCTAGTTGCTTCGTTCTATCACTATGCTGCGCTACCTATCACATGTTTATCAAGCCATCCCAAATTGCCATGAACCTCTAATCTTTGACACCTTTCCTATGCAAACCGTTGTTTGGCTATGTTACCGCTTTTGCTCAGCCCCTCTTATAGCGTTGCTAGTTGCAGGTGAAGTTGAAGATTGCTCCATGGCGGACAGGATTATGTTGGGATATCACAATATCTCTTATTTAATTAATGCATCTATATACTTGGTAAAGGGTGGAAGACTCGGCCTTTTTCCTGGTGTTTTGTTCCACTCTTGCCGCCCTAGTTTCCGTCATACCGGTGTTATGTTCCCGGATTTTGCGTTCCTTACGCGGTCGGGTGATTTATGCGACCCCCTTGACAGTTCGCTTTGAATAAAACTCCTCCAGCAAGGCCCAACCTTGGTTTTACCATTTGCCTCACCACCACCTATACCCTTCCCTTGGGTCGGCCAACCCAAGGGTCATCTTTATTTTAGCCCCCCGGGCCAGTGCTTGTCTAAGTGTTGGTCCGAACTGAGCTGCCTGCGGGGCCACCTCGGGGCAACTTGAGGGTTGGTTTTACTCGTAGCTAGTCTCATTCGGTGTTGCCCTGAGAATGAGATATGTGCAACTCCTATCGGGATTGTCGGCGCATCGGGCGGCTTTGCTGGTCTTGTTTTACCATTGTCAAAATGTCTTGTAAACCGGGATTCCGAGGCTGATCGGGTCTTCCTGGGAGAAGGTATATCCTCCGTTGATCGCGAGAGCTTATCATGGGCTAAGTTGGGACACCCCTGCAGGGTATAAACTTTCGAAAGCCGTGCCTGCGGTTATAGGAAGATGGGAATTTGTTAATGTCTGGTTGTAGATAACTTGACACCAGATCCGAATTAAAACGCATCAACCGCGTGTGTAGCCGTGATGGTCTCTTTTCGGCGGAGTCCGGGAAGTGAACACGGTTTTTGGGTTATGTTTGACGTAAGTAGGAGTTCAGGATCACTTCTTGATCATTGCTAGCTTCACGACCGTTCCGCTTGCTCTCTTCTCGCTCTTATTTGCATATGTTAGCCACCATATATGCTTAGTCGCTGCTGCAGCCTCACCACTTTACCCCTTCCTTTCCGTTTAAGCTTTGCTAGTCTTGATACCCATGGTAATGGGATTGATGAGTCCTCGTGGCTCATAGATTACTACAACAACAGTTGCAGGTACAGGTTATGCGATGATCATGACGCGAGAGCGGTGCTTGCTTGCGTTGAGTTCTTCTTCTGCTTCTTCGATCAGGGGATAGGTTCCAGGTCGGCAGCCTGGGCTAGCAGGGTGGATGTCGTTTGAGTTTCTATTTGTGTTTCATCCGTAGTCGGATGTTGATCTTATGTATTGTGATGTTGTATTCGAGTGGCATTGTATGCCTTATGTATGTATCCCCATCTATTATGTAATGTTGATGTAATGATATCCACCTTGCAAAAGCGTTTCAATATGCGGTTCTATCCTTGGTGGGACCTTCGAGTCTCTTTAGGATAGTATCACATATTGGGCGTGATAAGTTGGTATCAGAGCCTCGACCGACCCTAGGATCCCCCTTGATTGATCGTGTAGTTTGGTCGTTGTTGAGTCTAGAAGAAAACTGGTTTCAGAGTCTAGTTATATCGGAGAGTAGGAATTCTTTTTACTCCTCATCCCCTTCATCGCTCTGGTAAGGAATCTTGACGTAGGTGTTTTGAATTACTCCTCTTCTCCTTAAAAAATTTTCTTTAGGATCACGCAGTTGGTTTTCCGATCGTTGGTTCTCTTCTCTTTTCATCCAGCGCATTTCTCGTCAAGTTGACTCAAGTCTCTTCATCTTTGCAAGTTCAATCCTCAGTTGTTTTCTTTCCCACCCGCCCTCCCCGTATTCTTCTGAACCAGAGTCCATAATCGAGTATCCATCCTACTCATGCGAAGTTTGCTTTCTTTCCTCAATTATTTCAACCGATGTATTCTCTTCAAGTTATTCGTTGGTTCCCCCTCCCAAGTTGCCTAAGTTTTCCCGCCCT